>NW_008795487.1:3203743-3211316 GCF_000699145.1 Aptenodytes forsteri | reverse complement strand
GAGGTGGTGGCTGCCCCATCCCTGGAAACATTCCAGGTGAGGTTGGACGGGGCTGTAAGCCACCTGATCTAGTTGAAGATGTCCCTGCTCATTGCAGGGGGGTTGGACTAGATGACCTTTAGAGGTCCCTTCCAACCCAAACTATTCTATGATTCCATAAAGTAAGCTTGGCCTTTAGTTGGCCACTTCTGATGAAGGTGCTCTTATTTTTGGCAGTTATAACTTAAACAGAAGGCTCCTTCTCTGGTTGTGTTTTAAAAAGCTATTCAAAACAAATTGTTAATGAAAGCTTATTTAGAAACACAGAATCATAGAACAAAAGATGGCCTCTTGGAGGTCATCTGTTCTAGTGGAATTTTATCACCTTGAGAGAACTTTATCTACCATGAGGGAATTGCAGCCACCTGAGATGACGTTAACCATCCTGAGACCTGCTGAAAGGACAAAATGGCAGGGTACAAGCAATTATAGAGATCACCAGGAACAATTTTTTGATACAGATGCTGGACAAGACAACTACAGGAGGTACTCAGCTGGATCTGCAACTCATCAAAGAAGAACTGATCATGGATGTGACAGTCATTAACAGTCTTGACTGCAAGGATCATGATGTGGTGGACTTTAAGCTCCTGAGAGAAAGGAGGAAGGCAAATAGCATACTATATATGTTGGATATCATGAGAGCAAACTTCAGCTTGCTGAAGGATAGGATCTGAGATCCAGTGCTCTGCCCATCTCTCAGCCCTTAACTGAGAGACTGGCAGTAAATCAGAGACTCCCACTATGGATGTGCTGGACTGAAGTCTCCTGCCAGCAGCTTGGGTTTAGCCTCCAGCACATCCTTCCTGTTCTTTCCTGTGTCTTGGATACCATAACATGGACCACAGCTTGTCCCTTGCAGTTCCAGGTAACCTCTCTAAACAGCTCATGATGTCTTCTACCTTTGCCCTGGCACAAATTTACTATGCCAGAGGTGTCCTCGCATACCTCACAGATCCAGGTCTCTGTGCCCTCTGCCACCACTTGCTTCTGCTTGACCTTGTGGATCTCCTCTGCTGTAGGACCTCCCTTGGTGTCTGTCTCCTGGAGCTCAGTTTGCAGTATGGGATGGCTGAAGGCATGCCTCCCTCCAGCCAGGGCTCTGCTCTGGACAGAATTGAAACTCCCATAGGAAGCTCTGGTTTGATGAGGACAACTAACTCCAGCTTCTCAGTTTAAGGGCCACCATACTGAGTTTCTTCACCTGGCACAGTCTTTTCTTAACCTTGGCAGGATCTCTTCTGCTTTGCAGGGATTCATTTCACCAGAATGTGCAAATCACTTGAGACATTCCCCTGTGCTAGAGTCTGTCCTATGTTTTTTTTTTTCTGGCAGAAATGCAGAAACAAAGATCAAACCAATTTCAGAAGAAGTCATTTTAGCAGCCTAAGGTAAAGCTTTGGAAAAGCCAGTCAGGAACAGAATTGCCTAGTAGGCATGGGTGATCTTTAGTGTTTATTCTTGTCTTGTTTTAACCCCAGCCAGCAACTGAGCACCACACAGCTGCTCTCTCAGTCCCCCCCAGTGGGATGGGGGAGAGAATCAGAAGAGTAAAAGTGAGAAAACTCGTGGGTTGAGATAAAGACAGTTTCATAGGGAAAGCAAAAGCTGCGCATGCAAGCAAAGCAAAACAAGGAATTCATTCACTGCTTCCCATCGGCAGGCAGGTGTTCAGCCATCTCCAGCACAGCAGGGCTCCTTCACACGTAATGGTGACTTGGGAAGACAAACACCATCACTCCGAATGTCCCCCCTTCCTTCTTCGTCCCCAGCTTTATATGCTGAGCATGACGTCACGTGGTGTGGGATATCCCTGTGGTCAGTTGGGGTCAGCTGTCCCGGCTGTGTCCCCTCCCAACTTCTTGTGCACCCCCAGCCTACTCGCTGGTGGGGTGGGGTGAGAAGCAGAAAAGGCCTTGACTCTGTGCAAGCCCTGCTCAGCAGTAGCTAAAACATCCCTGTGTTATCAACAGTGTTTTCAGTACAAATCCGAACCATAGCCCCATACGAGCTACTATGAAGAACATTAACTCTATCCCAGCCAAAACCAGCACAATTCTGTAGAGACACTCTCCAAGTAATGCTGACATTTGTAATGGCAGTATTAGTGAACTTAGTTGTTGTAACCATGTAGCCCTGTAATATGGTATTGCCATTGCTAGTAACAGGCCATAAGCTTTGTAATGAGTTTGCAAGGCCTCAGGGCTGAAGTTTGTCAAGCTTGCTCTGCTCGAACTTTTCTTCACCTGTTTGTAGTTTTGTTTGACCAGGTGCCCATGGCTAATTTGTTTTACTTTTGATTATCTTTGTACAGTACCACCAAGGTTTTACAACTCTAATGCACCGATGCAGTGTAGGTCTAGATGATGGCAGAGGCCTTTAGAAGTGGAGACACAAGGATATGGCATAGAGGTGTAGAGGCATGGGGCTGGATAAGAGGTGGGACATGGGCATGGCACTGGGGACTTCATGGCTATAAATGGCCTCTAATCCCTGGTTTTCCCAATCTAAACAATCCACCCACAGAAGCACAATGTGTGATTAGCCTCCAAATTGGCGGTTTTGTCTCATATCTCCTTACTAATTGGAGGATTCAGGATGTGCTGCTTCTGTTTTGTCCACGTGTTATAAAGCCATACAACCAGCCTGTACCATTTGCAGCTATCATGTGGCAGGCTTCTGTTGGAGAGTTCAAAAGTTCAATTTCCAACATTTCCCACCCCACACACATACATACAATTATCTGCTACCTGTTAACAGTTGCATTTTAAGCTATTTTTTCATCTACCACAGATATGAAGTGATGAAAAGTGGGAGGAAAATTTTGGTTTTGTAAGTGGCTGTGAGCAGCATCTAGGGCAGGCTGTGCTGAAGGATGTAGTAACATAGTTTGAAGGCAACAGATAGACTTATGAGAAAATGTCTCCTGAACTCTTTAACAATATTCATTTTGTATGAGTAAATTATCATTTTTAAGAGGTTTAATCTCGGCCAGTTTTCAGTAGGTTTTCATACAGATGACAAATTTTTATTCCTGATCACAATCTCAATATAGCTGTACCTTTTCCAAGGCACTGGACCACTGGAGTGCCTGTATAAACCCCTTAAGTTTGGTTGCTCTTGTTTTATTCTTTTGCATGGTGTTGAAAAGCAGTATAATAACTTCCAAAGCACTACTGAAATATTTTTGCTGAAACATTGCAAGAATACTCATCATAAGAAGAAACAAAAATAGTCAAAACAACTGAAATTATTTTTTGGAAAATGCAATCAAATACAAAGAGGCTTTTAAAGATAGGCTCTTGAGGAATTGTCTCTACAGGCAACACTATTTTCTCTGCTTGCAAGAGGGAGAGAATATGAAAAACCTGTAAATTACTGCCAACAAGATATGTATGTTTGAAAAAATTCAAGTTGCTTGTTTCACTTGCATGCCATTATGCCACTTCTTCAATAATTGTTATCATTTCTTCAGTTTCATGTTTTATTAATTGATTCTTATTTTCTGTCTATTAAAGGAAGAATAAAACATTTCATTAGTGTTTCATGCATGAGATTAGCCACGAGTTTACAATTTATGAATCTCCTGTTATTCAGAGAGTTGTTATTTATTATACAGAAGCTGTAGTGGGACTCTGTCAATAACAGGACTGAAGCAGACATGTCTAGGTCTTCCCTCCATGATGAGCTCCCCAAAGAGGAACAAAAGACTTTTCAACTCAAAAGCCAGAAAACTCATCTTTTTAAACACAGGAAAGTTAACATGATGAAGGAACAGAAAGTAAAAGGATTTATAAAGGCTCACCAATGATCCAGTGTGTCCTTGCAGACACATTCTTGCTTCCAGACCTGGCTGTAGCCAACTGAAAGACTTCCAGGAAATTGCAGCAAACTTTGCAATGTGCTCTCTAGATAGGCAGTTCCCCTCTGTTACTTGCAATGTCTGTCTGTCTGTTCCTTCTTCTCATGAGTGTCTCCAGCTCTTCGCATAAGCTAGAACCTCTCAGCTTTCTGCTATACTTTCTTGCTTACCATACCCTAGAAACTTTTCCTCCTTCAGCATCATTACCAAATACTAACAGGCGTCTCAACGTCTGCTATGGCACAACTATTTTTGGCCAGCAGTAGATTTCTTTGCCCCTTCTCCCCCCATAGCTGACCAACAGCCTGATTCTGCATTATTATTGGGCTGAGAAGCTTAGGCTCAGCACTATTCTAGTGATAGCATATGGCTTATAGGGAAAGCAGGGTGAAATTTTGTATTTTCTCCAATGCTCCAGGTAGACAGATGACAAGTGTTTCAGAATGGAAAAGGAAAAACAGAATTATTGCGTATGAACCTTCTCTTTCAATACCCCAAGAACAAAAAAAAGAAAGAAAATTTATCCTTGCTTCTGTGCATCTTTCTGACACTTAGGTCATACCTTTGAGACTGCAATGGATCCTTATTTACAACTAATTTCAGGCAAATAGAAAGAAAATGTACCTGGAAATCCATTGGAGAGATCTCATGGAATTGGCCTCTTGGCTGTGGTATTGTGGCAGATGTTTTTTTCAAATAAATGCTTCTACAATGACAAAAAGGGTTGGTGAAGAAAAGACTTAGTATGCAAACATATGAACATGTACTATATAAGAATGTTCCTGAGGTATTATTTTATTCCTCTAAGACAGGAGGAGTGAAAAAGTAACTAAAAATTACATAGGCTGAATACAATGGTATCATTTAATTGTTCAGAATTTGGATGATAATAATTTATTTTATGACTTAGTAAAGAATCATAGGAAGTTGCTTTTTTAAGTATCTAAAAGGGAAATGTCCTCAAAACAAGGAAACAATTTCATGTACCACCCATCTCCATTGCAAGGTCTGATGGCAGGAAAGCAGCACTGATATAAGGCCTTGTCCCACTATTGGAAAGTGTTGTGTTATATTGATCAAGTGGGTAAGAAGGTTGGGAATCAGAAATATAGAACCCACTTGAGAAACATCCAGCAGGTCATGATTCCTGCTATAATTCAGTGTTGATTTTCCCCCTCCCTCCTCTCCTTTAAAAGGAGGCCAGAAATTTTCTGTTGGGGAAAGAAGTGTTATTTCAACTTCAGAATAAAAATTTTGCACAAGAAATAAGGCTTACACTATGCAGAGAAAAAGTACGAGACTTGCTGCCAGGACTGGTATAAGAAATAACGTATATGATGGAGTAGATGTAAGTTGTTCTTTTCCTGAAAGACAATCAATCATCAAAGTATTGATTAGTATCACAGAACAGGAATGATTTCACAGCCATGTGCAATCTGCTTTGCATGACAGTGTCAAGCACCGGTATGAGGTGGCTTCTTCTTTAGCTTAACACCTCATTGCCCTGTAACATGTGAAGGAACGGGATGGATGACAGTGTGTGGACTGTCTACGGTAACTTGAGACATTACCAAGCATTTTGTGAGGAATTGAAGCCTAGAGAGTACGTCAAAATCCAAGGTGACAGAGCATAACAGGGGAAAAGAGACGTTTATAAAGCCAGAAGTAGAAATGGAAGAAGAAAAAGAGCTGGCAACAGACGTCAAAAGGGTCTGCTTTATTCACTGTCTCCTTGCAAGAAGCACCCACTATCACACCAGAATGCTTGGAGACCTCCCTCATACTAAGAGATACGCCAATTCTTCGCTCCTTTTCATCCTAGCAAACTAATGTGCAAAAATCAATGTGTTTCCATCTGTAAGTGTGAAGTAATAAACGAGGCAGACAAGTAATAACTGAGGGAAAACTAAGTCAAGGAGGTGATTTTCATTCTTACCAAACTCTATGGGTGTAGTCCACTCTCCCCAGCTTGTGCTCACTAAACAACCATTGTCAGTGGCTCTGATTTTGACGCTGTACCTTTTTTCTGCTCTGAAGCTCTCAAATATGTAGGAGTTTCCTCTGATGCTTCTTTCCTAAATACAAAACAACTAGACTGAGAACTTTTTATTTACTAGATGTACAGATGTTAAGAATGCATCAGGTTCATTTAATGATGCAAACAGTTACAAAAGAAAATTTTACACATACTTCTGTGAACAGGCTAGAGTGAAATAATAAATAGAAAATTGTCCTTTAATAAATTAGCTGGTTCCCCTAATTCCTTTTGTTTGAACATTTTTGTTATTGGTGATGTGAAGATGAAATTTGCAGTATTCTTCCCCGGCTCCTTAGCCTTTGCTAAACAATGGGACTTGGGGGAAAAAAAAAATCAATAGTTTATTTTCAGTCTGTAAATGTTTTATTTTACTATAAGGTAATTCTTTAAAGATCTGACGTTGCATTACCATGGATGTTTTCAAAACTAAAGTAGAGTTTAACAACCAGATTATACAGAAGGGAAAAATTTGACATACATTGAAATCCTTCTCAGAAGAATATTGAGCTTTCTTGAAAACCTGATTTTTTTTCTTCCTTCTTTATACTGGCTTAATCTTTCAGGTGATATTTTCTTGCCTCCTGCATCTCAACCCCTTCCAGAGACCATTAATAAAGAATAAAAGTCTTCCACATTTTGTGTGTCTAAGTGTAATGTGGAATTATGATCCATATTTATACATATATATGAATTTGGTAGGGAGTACAAAAGACTGTAAAATGGAAGATTTTGTGACTTGCATAGAAATAATAAAAAGTTCCACACGTGCAGGTATTTTTTGTATCATGTTCTATAAATAACAGTTTAAAACTTTGAGGTTAGGAAAATTGTCAATAAAGAGCATACATAGTATACTGAAACTAATAGTGTGAAACCAAAACAATTTGCTTTGAGGATGCTTTGATATAGGTGACATTTCAACCCAGCATAAATGTTAGATTAATACGGTAATAAAGACTTACTGTTTTAGATGTGGTTTTGATGTTTTTCTCAGGATCAGCCTAGCAACAAGAGAACATTTCAATTGTTATGATTGTTCTTTTTGTTACTATATAATAAGGGGTCCTGCCTTATGCATGTTTGATTTTCAGGGAAAAAAAAGTACATTTAATATTTTAAATGCGTTCTTTCAAAGACTATGAAGTTAAGCTGTTTGTATTAGGTTTGCGTGGCAAGGTTTTGGTAGCGGGGGGGCTACAGGGGTGGCTTCTGTGAGAAGCTGCTAGAAGCTTCCCCCCCATGTCCCACAGAGCCAATGCCAGCTGACTCCAAGACAGACCTGCCGCTGGCCAAGGCCGAGCTCATCAGCGATGGTGGTAGCGCCTCTGGGATAACATATTTAAGAAGGGGGGAAAGTTGCTGTGCAGCAGCAATTGCAGTCGAGATAGAAGAGTGAGAATACATGAAAGAATGTTGTGGTTTAACCCGGCAGGCAGCTGAGCACCACACAGCCGTTCACTCACTCCCTGTCCCCCCCGTGGGATGGGGGAGAGAATCGGAAAAAAAAAAAGTAAAATTCTTGGGTTGAGATAAAGACAGTTTAATAGGACAGAAAAGGAAGGGGAAAAAAAAATAATAATGATAAAAGAATATACAAAATAAGTGATGCACAATGCAGTTGCTCACCACCCACC
>NW_008795487.1:3191417-3203233 GCF_000699145.1 Aptenodytes forsteri | reverse complement strand
TTGCTGGCAGGACTTGTGACCCCCTGGGGGACCCACGCTGGAGCAGTCTGTTCCTGAAGGACAGCACCCCGTGAAAGGGACCCACGCTGGAGCAGTTCATGAAGAACTGCAGCCCATGGGAAGGACTCACATTGGAGAAGATCGTGGCGAACTGTCTCCCATGGGAGGGACCCCACGCTGGAGCCGGGGAAGAGTGTGAGGATTCCTTTCCCTGAGGAGGAAGGAGCGGCAGGGACAATGTGTGATGAACTGACCGCAACCCCCATTCCCTGCCCCCCTGCACCGCTCCGGTGGAGGAGGTAGAGAAAATTGGGAGTGAAGTTGAGCCTGGGAAAAAGGGAGGCATGGGGGGAAGGTGTTTTTAAGATTTGGTTTTATTTCTCATTATCCTACTCTGATTTGATTGTGTCCTTATCTCGACCCACGAGCCTTTCATTATATTTTCTCTCCCCTGTCCAGCTGAGGAGGGGGAGTGATAGAGCGGCTTTGGTGGGCACCTGGCATCCAACCAGGGTTAACCCACCACACTGTTCTTCCACTAAAAGGTTTCTCCTCATCACTGGTGCTCTGAAATGCTGTACCCTTTAAATTTGATTGCAGAACTGAGTATCAAAGAACTAAACAAAAAAAGGCTCAGGTTGCCCACCAGTTAAAATTGTACATTTTACCTGTACAAAACAAAGTATCTAAAAAAATACTAGTAAACTGGGACAATGTTTTTTCCATTAAAGCTTTTGTCTGTGTAGCTTTTACATTCTTAAACATTTAATTTAGCTGTTATGTCTCCTTTTTCTTTTTTTTTTTAATTTTTTGCTGTTGGAACAACGAACTCACAAATATTTCTGCAAATATTTCAAACTTTGTTTTTGATAGATATAGTACTACTTTCCATATTCATCGAAGTCTTCAAAATACTTGCAATTACTGAAATGTATAATAACAACCATATACAGTTAAGACCTGGAAAACCTGGATATCCTGTTCCAACAATCTGACAGAATATTTCTTTTTATTCAAAGACGTGGATGGCTCTTTCCACTTTAATTTAAAAAGAAAGGACACAGAACTTAACAAAAACCCACAATGAACAGATGCTGTATTACTGCCCCTTACATCTGATTGTGACAGCTGTGGTCAACCATCCTGATTGTGTATGCTGCAGACCTACTTTAGATAAACCTAAACTCCTAAACTCCTTCAGCAACACCACGCTGGTGTCAGTAAACGGAGGCAATAGGAGAGGAAGGCAAGTTTGGATACACAAAGGGCAGGATGGAAAGTACGGAGTCCAGGTGGATATACCTAAGAGCTCTTGCAGCACATCCTAACTTACAGGTGCGCCTTTGTAATAAAGCATGTGTTACTTCTTTGGACCTAATTTAGTAATACCGTAAACCTGACTGAGCAGTAATGATGACTACAAGTAGGAACAAATGCAAAGTGAGTTTGTGAAAGACATGATAAAAAGTGACTGATGAGATAGGAGACTGTAGAGAGAAAAACCACAGAGCCAAGGTCCTGCCCTAACTTCATCAAAAAACAGCAGTAGGACTGAAAGACTACACTGGGACCCAAACTGCCTTGCAGGGACTCATCAAATTGGTTGTATCCAATTTAGCAGTAGCTTTGCTTTTCTGTAGTATATTTAGAGTTCATTTGATGTATCCTATAACTGTTCATAATAAAGTTGTCAGGTAATATGGGCCATCCCCTTATATGTCCTAGAATAGCTATTCACCCTCAGTGTGGGGAATCCCTTGGCCAGTTTCTTTAAGGACCAGCTGTACAGTGGACAGAAAACATTCCCTCAATTTGCTGCCCCTATTTGTGAGTGACAGCAGTCCTCAACTCATGTGCAACAGGGGTGCTACATATCAAAAAGGAGAGACTAGTTAAGTAGGGAAAGAGAACAGGGTATTGGTTGTATGGTAGTATGTGTGGAAATACAAGCATACAAAATACTATTAAGAGTCATAATTATTCTTACCTTGTTTTCTATGACAATTTCATATTTGAAACAAGCATGTCTTTTCACGTGACTTGTGCGAGGTGGTTGCCACGAAATTTCACAAACATGAGAAGCTTCTCTACAGTTCACAGTGACATTTAATGGAGGGGTAAGTTTTTCTACAATAATATAATCAGAAATACCATTGATTAATAATCAGCTCTCTTCACTCTGCCTTTTTATAATATAAATGTTCAAGCAAGCAACTGGTCTAAAAAGATGTAATGCAGCTTTACCAGAATTATTATATTCACCTCATATTCTGGAGCAGGACTCCCTGATTTAACACTCCAGTTGAGTATCAGCAGCAACAGTAGGTAAAATTAAAAAACACAAACCATTTGTTAGATTTTACTGAATTCAGCATATAATCTGTGCAGGTTTGGATTTTTTTTTTTTTATATACTGTGTGCATATTAAACAGACAGAATTTCTTTCTTTTTTTTTAAATTAGCAACATTCTTCCATTAAAACAAATGAAATTTTTTGCTCATACTGTTAAGGTGATTGGTTCTTTTGTATTATGTGGATGAACAGAATTACTAGATAATGATGTAAGACTAACATCTAGATAGTCCCGCTCAGGCATCCTGAGCTAGTTAATCCCAAAAGATGCCACCTTTCTTTCAAAGAATAAATATTTGACCGAAATGTTCACAGTTCTCTGACCTATGATTTCAGAATGTCTCTGCATTAATTTGTTTTTGTTCATTCCCATACTTTTGACTTTTCAGCCATCAAGGCTGGGGAAAAGGAAAAAAAAGTGTTCTGAGGAGCAGGATTATACAAATGTATGCTTTTTTCCAGGGATGTATTCTTCATTCCCTTAGCATAAAACTGCAAATAAAATTGAAAAAAAAAAATCCTTACCAATTTTGTACAGCATAATCATCTTCTCATGTGACTGAATGTTTTGTCCACTTCTAGACCCATTTACCAGGAAATAAGCTCTCTTATTTTCTATTGTCACATTTTGGAATCTACATCCTGTGTGCCTTCCACAATTATCTTTGATGTAATTCTGGCATTCTGTGAGATCTTCCTTCCTTTACATGACATATTGCATCAGTTAAATATTGACAATGTCACACGTCAGACCAGAAATCAAAATTCCCTAGATTCAAGCAGACCTACTTACCTTGAGGTCTTCCAGTACAGGAAATATTGGGTATCTCCTGAAGCAGTCCTGCCCACATGCCAAGTGCAGTTCATGAAGGAAACATTATAAATGACACATACAAAATTTTCAATGGCTGTCCCATTCATGCCTGCAAACACAGGAAGAATATCCCATGTCCACTCTGCGGAAAGACTGTATAACTGCTCAAATCATGCAGATCTCTGCAAGCTCATTTACTAATTTTTAGCCACCTGATTAGTAAATCCAACTGCATATTGTTTAGGTCTCGCTGTTAGGTGCTTACTTTAAGATAGCAATGGTTTTATTTGTGTTGAGCCATGAGGATTATCTACCATTGTTACAGATGCTGAAGACATCACTAGGGTTTAATCAACTCTTTAATCAACTCAGGCACAGTGATGTAGTGGAAGCTAATAACCAAGACAGTCACTGTGGTGTCCTTTGTTTAGATCCCCTGTTTATCTAAGGTCCAGTCTACAGTGGAATATAAATTCTACAACCATGAGCAAGGCAAGTTCTCTCTCCTGTGTTTGTCTTAAGTGCTCTGACCCTTGGTTGACTTATAAAGGATTAAGCATTTAAAATAAGCTGTCCACCACTTTCTTCTGTGTAACAGCTGGGTGGTTACAACCTAACTCTGAGACTGCTTTCTGAAGCTAGCCCCTGTAGAAGTGTCACGATTTTGAAGAGACAATGGCATATTTTTCGATCTTGAATTGAAAAAGGTTGCTATTCCATTCTAGCACTTCAGATTCAAGGATAGGGGGAATTTTGTTTGCACTGAACTTGATAGAAGCAGGCCTGAATATCCATGTCATTAGTGCAAAACCAAGATTTATTTTTTGGCCTCTACCATATCCCTTGCCAATTGGATGAGCAATGGGAGAATTCAAAAGGTCTATTTTCCTTCTGGCTCCTTTCCTCTCTTCAGTTGTAATGTGAGAAAAGGCAGTTCTTCTCCAGAAAAGAAGGAGCTCACACTCTTGTACCTAATACTTTTTCATGGCTTGTTACAGGCAGCTACTGTGCTGTATGGAGGCTTTTGGGACTACTCCACAGAATGAAGTTTCTTTCATTTGGGTGTACTACAAGTGTAGGCACATAATAAAGGTGGCTGGGTTCACAGTTTCCAGAGGGAAAGGCTGTCATCTAGGAGACCTGACCTAATATGATGTTGTGTAGCTTGGCTACAAACAGAGCTGGATGAATTAAACCCCATCCCTTAGAACACCTCGGTGGAAGCGTTCACTTCACGCTCATCACACTGGGAGTCAGCATGCGCTAGGAGAAATGTTGTCAGGAACAGGAGCTTGCAAAGGAGTCCCAAGAGTAGCAACGATCTGATTCCTTTGGAAATAAAGAGGAATTGTTCAAAAGACAACAAAGCTGTCAGAGTACTCCTGGATTTCTGGAAAACTTCCTCTCTTCCAAGAGGAAGGTTGAAACTCTTTCAAGAGCTTGGTTCAGCAGCATTTCTTTTGGCAGCAGTGTTGGCCTAAGCATCCCCTGTCCTTCCCCATCCTCCATGGCTCCTTCCTGATTCCATCCTGCCTCCCTGGCTGTGCTAGTGCCATTCCTTATGGGGCCTCATAGTGAGTAGTTCTGATGATGTGATCATCACTAAAACTAATAATGCTCCTCCCACCCCAGCAGTTTTTGTTTCTTCTTGTTTTTTCATCTGGCTTAGCATCCTTTACCACAAACAGTGGAACAAGGTCATCTGAGATGACAGTGTGGGTTAGCAACAAAGACCCAAAGGAAAGCTGTCTAAGCTATTTCTGCTGCTGCAAGAAATGTTGACCCCTATCTAGTCACTAGAGACATCTAAGCTCTCAGCACAGAGTTGCTTATATCCAACTTATGTGTAAGTTTATATATATATATGTATAACAAACCACTCCTGAGTCTCCAGTGATTATGGTACGGTACCGAGGTGATGGAGAGCTTTGCTCAGTTCTTTGGTCTGCCACAGATTCACTTTATGACCTAAGGTCAATCAAATCTGTGTACTTCACTTCCTCGTTTACAAAAGAAATAGAGGTTTTCTTCTGTCAAGAAACTGTGAAGTAAATGCAGCAGTCTGAAGTATGATCACAGGTGCTGTGCAAGGGTCTTAGGGGGATGGGCTTCGTGAAGCCTTTGGCAATGCTGCAAATCGAAAGAAAAAAGGGTTATTCTGATTTCAAATCAGATCACAACCTGGTTCACGTGTGGCCCAACAAGCAGTTGAGTTGGCTGGTGACATAAGAAATAGGGTGAAAAGAACTCCTAAAATGACATTGTGGTCAAGGAACAAGCAAATGAAACCACATCCTTGGGCTCTTCAGCGATCGCCTCAGTTTTTTATATCCAAGAGAAGCATATAGAGATATACTCAGATGTTCTTTAATTAGCCTAAGTTCTACAGCCAGAACATTACTCTGCCTACAAAACAGCCATGATCAGCTGCACAGAGTCACGTTCATACCAACATCAAGCACGTGTTGCGAAGATCACTTAGATATGTGTGAGTCACTGTATTCCCTTTGTTGACAGGACTTTTTTCCCAGGTTTTGAGGGGTTTTATATTTCATTTTTTCTTTATTCACCTCTCTGTGGATATGCCAAAGAAAATCTATCAGAGTAGACAAGTATGACTACCCTTCCTTTAAAGTTTGTTTTTAGCCTACTGTATTCACCCACAGTGTAAGTGTTACAGTTCTACTTTTATTTTTAGCAACACCTAGAACAGAGCTAAGTCTTCATGAGACATTTCTCCCATTATCTCCCATTATTTCAATGAGACACTGAAATTTTTCTTTCCAGTTTATACTTAAGGACTAGCTAAATTGTTCTAGTGGCTTCTTGCTTAACCACTCCTCTTTTAATAACCCCATATTAGTCACTTCTTTATCATCATTCCTTAAAAAAGAGGTAGGACCATACTCTCACGATCCTTTTCTGTGAGCTGTGATGCAAAGAACAGTTTAGCTCCTCTGTAGTGCACTTTTCCTTCTGAACTGCCTCCTATATTCTTTGATAATGATAATAAAATACATATGCAAGCATACTAATGTCCTCACAAGCATCCTTTGTTTCATACATGAATAACTTATTTTCCCATATTTTAGTATCTTTAGCTATATTTAAAATCTTTCTTGACATTCTTTATATCTTTTCATGAAGGAGGTAAGGTTCTTAACTGAGCGAGGCAGATGTGATGATTGTGATTGCACCCAACTGCATAACAACCCACTGTTTTAAGCACACACAGTGCTTTCTTTTATTTATTTATTTATTTACTTTTCTTGAGTTAGCTTAGATTACCTCCATCTCTTGGGCAGATGTTAGAAACTGTGTAGGAGTAGTAGCTGCAGAAAAATATCAGAGAAAAGAAAATTTGGCTCTGCAATCCTTTGTGGTAATCAGGATTATTAACAAGGAAGGACAGGATCTCTCCTCTGGGCCTTGAGCACAAGACAATTTTCACTTTTATTCAGTAATTCTTGAATAGAAAATGTATAAACTGCTCTTGACTCTTGGACACGATGGATCAGATAGTTTGTAAAGGATTGTAAATAACATACTTGCTATTGGAAATGAATGAAAGGAAATTAAATCACTTTAACCTTTTAGCCTAACTCTGAAGATGCTGTCAATTGTGGGGTAGAGTTTGTCTTACCTAAACTTACCCAAGTGCTGTATAGATATACCCACAGGGGAACCAGTAATTCTACACCGCCTTAACAGTGGCTGGAAAGAAACAGCTACTTCAAACACAGTTTATTCAACCTAGTCTAGGACAAGATGAATGAAGACTTCACTATGTTTATTTCCTGCCAGTCACTGAAAAGATAGCCCAGAGGGATGCCTCTAAGACTAAGCTACCCACCTTGGTCAGGTGAATCCAGGAGGATTTATTCCTTTCCCCTCTTACATCATCTGGAATCCACATGTAAATACTAAACAGAAATGCTGCCACTATTTGTTTCTCACTGAAAACTGCAAATTTATTTTTTAAAATGCCTTTTCCTCCTCTTTCTTATACCTGTGCTAGTATCATGTGCTTCTTCTCTTTAGAAAAACAGTTGCAGTAGAAGAACAGTACTATTTTCCCCAGAAGTGGTCCAAAATTTCTTTCACATCTCAAATAATTCCTGTGCAGATGATTATTGATCAAAATCATAAGGAAACATAAAGTATTTCTGTGTGAAGTTGTTTTCTTTCTGCACTGTAGTTTATAAACTTCTTGTGAAAATTAGCTACTACTAGACGCCGTGCTACAGCACAAGCCGCTCTCAGTTACCTCTCAGAGCACGCTGAATCCTGACACGTCCACAGGATACGGTAATGTCAGGAATTTGGAAATATCACCAAGGCTGAAATCCTGCTGCAGTGGCTATTCTCAGCCAGGTTGATTAGAGAGTTGATTAGATGGGAATAAAAACTGTCCAATAACCTGCTGATTATAAGTAACATATAACTATATAGCTTATCATGTCTCTATACTGCTATGATTTTTATAACCAATGAAAAGGAAGGTTTGTAATTGAAAAAAAGTTACAATTTTTTTTTGTATCAATATTTTTTTTTAAGGGAAATATCTTATCTGTGCTGGGTATAGTACTTAAGACTAGACATCTGAGTTTTATTTCCCAGCTTTGCCTCTGAAACACTTGGAAAGTTATTTTTGTCTGGGGGAATATATGAAACGGAATTACTGCTTACATGTTGGATGTACTATGAGGATAAAATTATGCCTACATTCCTGCGACATTTTCAGAGAACTGTGTATATGTGAAATCTTCTACTTCAGTATTAAAATTGCAATAAGAGAAAAGACACTGGCATACTTCCCTTGTACTGGTGCCTAAATGCAGTACTCCTAAAAGGGATTCACTCTGCGTAGTGATTTTGCTCTATGGATGTAAAGAGCTAAAACCTGAACATTTCCAGTTTGACTGTTTTCAAGACAATACAGAAAGTGACATAGGCACTCTTCAATGCTGTAATGCAGGTTTTAACTTAACAAACAAAATACTGCTATGTGAATGAGGCCAGTAATACTGAAAACTCTGCTAATTTTAAAATATTTTTATATAATTAATTTCAGACTGTAGAAAAAATACACCATCAAAATTTTGGCTAAGCCATTCATCAGACAAAAACACGTATTTGCAGGTAGTGTCTATCCACAGTTGTCACAGTTGTTTTAACAACGTTAAAACTAGCACAAATAACAAAATGCAGTATTTCTTTGCCTAGCTTCTTTGGAGTAAAAGTAAACAACAGACAATGACAAAAGTAAACCTACCTCCTCCTTGAAAACCCATTTCCCTTTAGCAGTTACGGTAATGGGGCACAAAAAGGATGGAAGCTGTGAATTTGCCGTGGTGGCATATTTTTGTGTGCTTTGACAATGTGATTTCATTATCAAGTTCTTCTGAACCACTCATGCAACAGGGTGTAAAAATCCCGCCTACGTCTTACTCATTTCCCTTACCCTGTACTTCTGTAACATAACGGGGAAAAGTGTGGTTACAGCCCTTGTTTTTCTACAGGGAGACAAATAGGTCAGAATAGAAAGGCACCCTCTTTATCACTTCATTCACATAATTTTCACTCATTTCTGTCACATATTTTTCATATAGGCATTTGTAGAGGGCACAACCTCAAAGGTAGGTGAATATATGAGTCTATCTTCTGGCTCAGGTATAGGTCAGGTACCATTGTTTCAAACCACACCAGTATTTTCTGCTTACTGCTTAGGGTTACCGCCCTGCACAGGAGAGTAAGTCTGGTGCTCTGGACTTCGTAACAGCCGTTCCCAGCTTTGCACTAGCCAGCTTCATTTCCTGTAGATGGGTAACAAACCAGTGTCACCAGCTGCCACGACTTTTCCACTTGACGTATACGCATTTTTCTGGGCTGGGTGAATTCAACGCACACAGCAGGAAAAGTTTCTTCACGCGTGCAAATGCCCTGAGTGTACCAAATCAACACTACGTCACTTGTCTGTGCTCGTGCCCTGGTCCCAGCACGGTGTGCAGTTCCCCTTGCCCTCTGGCTGCAGAGTCTGAACGTCCTCTTTCCAACTGCATTCAACAATGTGAGCATACACAGTGTGTGTGCACTGCTGTCGGTTACGCACTGCCCAGGCATGGAGATCCACAACTGCCCGTGTTAGCAGGCTCCTCAATGAGTAAGCCCAAGCCTTTTTTGCCATCTTGACTGCTTTTGACACTGAAGAGTGTACCTGGGTCCTGAAAGATATTTGTCCAGCAAAGCAACTTTCTGTGAACTGAGAAACATAGCACCTGCCTTTTCATGTACTCATAGTACAGTCTGATTACAGATCCCTCTTCCTTTCTCACCTTTAAATCATTTGAACAGGAAAATGAAGATATTAAAGTAAACAACAGCATTGAAATCTGATTAATTATAATATTCACTGAGTATACCAGTCTTACTATACGTATCTGTTGTATCTCACTGGAGGAGTGGTAAATCAGATCAGATCTGTCCTGCTTCTGTTTGCCTGTATCTTGTACAGCTTCATTCCCATCAGCCTCTGTTTTTATTGCTCTTCTGGGCAGAGGAGGAATCAGGGGGGGTCTTGAGTAGATGTTTCCTCTTCTTCAGGTCTCAATTCCTCAATTTTATTCATAGAGTAGACAAGAGGGCACTAGCATGTTCCCTGCTAAGACACTTCATTTCAGGAGCTGCAGAAGTAAGACATTTTGTTCTCTTTCTCAGTTTCTATTGTAGGCACTTCTATAAAATTGGAGTGAATTATGGTTTTGGGCGAGATTTGTACCAGGGAACCTGAAACCTCATTTTCTATAAGGTATATACAACCTGCCCAGCTAGATGATAATAATGTTGTGTAGGTTGGAAACTAAACAACTGATTTTCATATGCACCCATAGGGTGCACAGAATGAAACAGGTCTCCTGTGGAAAGGATGTAAGTATGTAATCACACTGTCATCAAAGCTTTTAAGTATGGCTGGGAATACTAGTTGTTGTGTAATGGACACAATCTGCAATCCTGTTACTATTATTTTCTACTTTAATAAATGAGAATTTCTCAGAACATTTAACATTGTTAGAGGGATGAATTATCCAGGAAAACAACTGTAATAGTCCAGTGATTTCTTGGATTTTTTTGCTTATGTTCTTTAGTCCATTGGCAGGATTGCTGCTTTCCAAAGTGTCAGTTAATTCTACACTCACTTTTAATGAACTATTGACAAAGTACATTGCCACCATGTCCTTGAACCTGTTAAGGGCAGATTGCCTAGGACAAAAAAGGAAGTTAAAGAAATGGAAGTATTTAGAAAGGCCAGAGCAGAAAAGAGTCCAAATCCCATCAGTGGTGCATACAAACTCCTAGACAATCGGACACTTAATGTGCACTCTAATTCTACACTCACTTTTAATGAACTATTGACAAAGTACATTGCCACCATGTCCTTGAACCTGTTAAGGGCAGATTGCCTAGGACAAAAAAGGAAGTTAAAGAAATGGAAGTATTTAGAAAGGCCAGAGCAGAAAAGAGTCCAAATCCCATCAGTGGTGCATACAAACTCCTAGACAATCGGACACTTAATGTGCACTCTACATGCCAGTTCTTTAGTCCATTGGCAGGATTGCTGCTTTCCAAAGTGTCAGTTAATTCTACACTCACTTTTAATGAACTATTGACAAAGTACATTGCCACCATGTCCTTGAACCTGTTAAGGGCAGATTGCCTAGGACAAAAAAGGAAGTTAAAGAAATGGAAGTATTTAGAAAGGCCAGAGCAGAAAAGAGTCCAAATCCCATCAGTGGTGCATACAAACTCCTAGACAATCGGACACTTAATGTGCACTCTCTACATGCCAACCAGGAGTAAAAATATGGGACCTGATCCAGAACCATAGGCATCACTAGGTAATCTATCATTGAACACATGAGCCTTCAGGTGAAACCACTCATGAAAACAGCAGAGTGGGATCATACAGAATAAAACTAGGGATGTTTTCTTTGTCAGCAGTGAGAGAGGAAGAACTTGTCCTTGCGTTTGGTTCAGACCTCAGTATTTAATTTAGCTCCAAGATGTGGCACCTGGTGAGCTTGCATGAGTCCACTCACTACGTCTTCTCTGAAACAATATATGAATTTAGTTTGCAACTAAAACACCAGAATCACGACCTAACCTCAGCAAATAAGTGAAACTGCCAAAATAGAAACAAAACGGCTTTCATGATGAGAGTTCTAGGTAAGGTACAAACTGGCACATCTTTCAGACCAACTGGCAGGTCTTATGGAAAATAAGATTTTCATCCCTGTTTCTCTTTCACTGTTCCATAGTGTACAGAAAGGTAATCATTGAGGTGTGAAGTGTGCTTTTATATTATTAAGTTCAGGTAGAACAAAAGCTAATTGGTGATCTTGGGACGAGTGTGCATTCTCTGTTTGGTCACTGAGGAAATCTCATTACTTATGACAACTTGAAATGACTAGAGAAAATTCAGTCAAACCAACTCTGCCTCTGTAGCACCTGTGGCAAGATGCCAAGTTGGCACCAGATGAGCTGTAACACTTTGTAAGATGAGTACAAAGTGTTGTTTGTCCTGGTTTGGGCAGGGATAGAGTTAATTTTCTTCCTAGTAGCTGGTACAGTGCTGTGTTTTGGATTTAGGAT
>NW_008795487.1:3173380-3184681 GCF_000699145.1 Aptenodytes forsteri | reverse complement strand
TATTATTATTATTATTATTATTATTATTATTATTATTATTATTATTATTATTATTATTATTATTATTATTATTATTATTATTATTATTACATTATTATTATTGTTACTATTATTTTATTTCAATTATTAAACTGTTTTTATCTCAACCCATGAGTTTTTCTCACTTCTACTCTTCCAATTCTCTCCCCCATCCCACTGGGGAGGGGAGGGAGTGAGCGAGCGGCTGCGTGGTACTCAGTTGCCGACTGAGGTTAAACCACAGCACTCTCGTGACATTCCAGCATGCAAGTTACTCATGCTCTGTTTACTGATGAGATAAAGAAAAAAACCCAAGCATCAAGCGGTAGTCTACTGCTGCAAGGCAAAGCACCAATTTTCTTACCCTTCTCTTTTGTATTAGCATTTCTGCATCCTGAGCATGTGTGAGGGAAGGACATGCTTTGGCAAGTAAGTACCCAGAATAGCTTCCCTCGAAAATTCCGCAAGGGTCCATAGAACAACACTCTTTCTCACAGATGCAGCTGCTACAGGTATGTTTCATGTTACTAATGTTTCTCCCACAAGCTGAGGAAAGGCTTAGGATACACTCATCTCTGATTTGCACCTTGATTCTGCTGATTCTGCTCAGCACGCAGAATTGGTTGTGCCTGTCTGTCTTTCAGAGAACTTCTCTGAATGCTGGGCTATTTTCTTACTTCAGGGAAGAACTAGTTTTCAAGCTTTATTTAGGCTTGCAATTAATTTCCAAATGAAATGGTGGAACTCTCTCCTTGGCAAGTTCTCAAGGAGAGAAAAAGTTTTAAAATGTGCTCTTCCACCACCCATTGGTTGTAAAGTTGTCATGGCTGGGGTACTTTCCCTGCAATAATGAATGGCAAAAAAGTGAAAGTTCACTGTGAAGCTGCACTTTAAAGGGGCAGCTTGGTTGGCAAAACAGATCAAAAGGTTTAGAATAGAAACTGAGAGAAATAAGGAAACAGAGCAAATTGTATAATCAGTAGCTCCTCTAATGCAGTCACAGAGGAATGAGACTTGACTTAAATTGTAATTATTTTCCTTTTTTTTTTCTGATTAGCTTCCTGTACAGTAAACAGAAAATGCAGATAGATGGATGGTGTTCATGCACGTATTGTGGTTAACAGCAGATGAAGTAATGCAGTGTGAGTGAGGGCAGTCATCAGTTTCTTCTTAGTTAAGAGAAAACATTGCACCTTGTTTATTTCCTTCCTTCTAAAGAGTACCAGTTTGCATAAAAGGCTCTGCAAGGGACTTTTCATTGGAGGCTTGTGGGAACAGATGCAAAAAGATATGTAGAATTACTGTGAAAATATAGCGATGGAAAGAATCCAAAGACAAAAGAAAACAAATGCTCCACTTCACCTTCAGAGGTGTGAAGAATCATTCAGCAGACTGATTTCTGTGAGACTTAATGTGAACCCCCCAAAGAAAACTACAACTTCAGGTATGTGTTTGTCTTCTGGTAAAAGGCTTCCCCTGAAAAACAAACATCATACTGCCAGTGGTGAGGTTGATATCAGGAGGGTTTTATGGTTTAGGTTTTTTTTCTCCTTCCATGATGGCTTCACGTTAGAACTGAAGGCGATTGCATAAAACATTTCCCAGGATAAACATACCAAGAAAGGTTAGTGTTATGATTTCAAATACAGATCAAGAGAGCCTCTTTGAGCCTGGTAGAATGAACAAGCTGCTGAGAAAGCCAAGGAGTGTCAGTAAGAAGACATAGAATTTGCTTAGTCTTCCAAAGCTGATGCTGCTTCTTGCCGAAGTCCCTTCAGCAAGAGAAACACCTTCCTGAAGCAAGTGAGGGGCTGAAGCACACACATGCCAGAGCTTGTGGAACAATAGTGGCACTGATCTGAGAAGACCTATGTTATGTGGCTATTTATAGTTCTTAAAAGAATACTTGCATCAAACATGCCCATAAACAGCAGTTAAATAGGAGAAGTCCACAGTTATGCCAGAAGTTTATTTTGGCAAATTGCATTATAGCAATATCTAGGAGGTTGAGAGACCTTCTGAATTATGGGCCAATGCATTTATTCAGTACAATTATTGTCTTCATAAAACAGAAAATGGGAGAGAAGAAAAACTTAGTTGTTCTGATTGCTGCTCTGTAGAGGAATTGAGAGAGTCCTGCTAGAGGAAAAAGATAGTGCTGAGACTTTTGTGTCTACTCAACTTCTGTCATTCTTGAAATTGGACCCTGCAGATTCTCAGAATAGAATTATTCTTGGAACCCGAGTCCCAGCACTGGAGAAGCTGGGTCATGATGTAACTGTTACAGTGAATCAAGAAACTGGGCTGGTATAAAAGCCTTGATTTATTGTCAAGTGACAATAAATGAAAAACGAAAATTTTTCATATAGATTGGAAAAGTTAAAACCTTCAATATTTATACAGAGTAAACTATATGCTATCAATTTCAGTATAGGCAATTTAACTAACTGTATGGAATGTATGACTTGATGAAAATTCACAAAATGCCCAAGATCACCTCTGCAGAGGATTTGGGATACTACATACGCATCTCAGTCTTGTCATTCAGAGTCTCATAATCAGTGTTTGACCTAGACATGGATGTTTTCACCAAACCAGTCAACTTGAAGGTGAAGTTCCCCTTAGCTGCTGTGCAGTCTGAAGGATGCTTTAGTTTGCCTAATGAAAGGGAGGGGAGTTGCATGCCAGAGTAGTCTAAAAGCATCCTTTACTAGGCCAGCATGTTTTACCACAGACTTTTTGGGTCAATCTGTATTCTTCTTAAAACCAGACTAATTGTACAAGCTTTATATGATTAGCTTTGTAACCTGTAATTTAAAACATAAGAACTCAAAGATTTGCATATAGTCTTCTTCATAGCTAATGTTAAGAAAGAACGTTGCTGTTATAGTCAAGAGAAGTTGATAATCAAAAGAGAATCTTTCATGGATTTTTATTTTAGTTTCTCTGGCTTAATCTATTTTAAATTTATCACCTTTTGTGTGAGGTATCAGAAGAAGAAAGCAGCAAGTGATATTAGCAACTTGGATATGGCTTAGAACTGGTTTTAGCTTTTTTTTTTTTTTTATTATTTTTTTTTAATTCCACCAACAAATATACACATCTGTGTAGTAGAATTGCCCAAGCCCCAGGCCAGCTTCAGGGCCAGTGACGTTTTCTGTAGAACACAAACACTGTCTTCACCTTTGTACATGACTAAACTATGCTTAAAATCTTACAAGCAGAGTTTATACCCTTCTAAGAAACAGGGCTAAGAATCTGTTGGCTGAATTTGGTTCAAATCTGCAAATACCACCAGGTCTCCTCAAACTACAGAATTGGCTGATTTTGTCCAAAACCCTTCTTTTCTTTTAGTTGTGGCGTACAGACAAAGCTATTTGTTTTTCTAATGAATAAGACACTCTCAGACTGTAGCAAGGAAAATTTGTTTAAACCTTTTACTCCTTCTGTTTTGCACTTTAGAAGAAAAGGGGAAATTGCAGGCAACTGCAGCTGATGGTATGCTGACCTTACATGGTAAGGGAAGTGTAAACTTAAGTTTGCTGGACATAAATTTGTCCATAACAGTGCAGAGCTCCAGGCACCTAGCATATCTCCGTATAGGGCTATCCAGTAGGTACACTAGATAGCCCTATTGTGGATATTACACTACTTGGGAGCTAAAATATAGCTCAGCTCCTCACTGTGTGTCAGTGACTGGTCCCGACGTTTGTTTTGATTTCGGTTTACATGAAGAAGTAATTTTTCACCCTATTACCTTTATTTTCATGATTTAGCTTGCTTGTCTCTGATCCTAGGCTACCATCTTGTGGCCACTTTGAGAATCTTCCCAAGTAACAGAAACAAAGACTGATTACTCAGCCTGGAAAGCAACAAGGTACTGCCTGCATACAAGATGAAGGCCACATGTAGCTTTCAGAGGGCTTAATTTTGCTTCTTGACTGCACTCAGTCATCCCTTAGCCACTCTGCCCTTTGGTTTCTGTCTGTTTTGTTCTGCTTTAATTCTTCTCCCCCAAATACTGACAAAACATACCCTAATTTCAGAAGGAAAATGTGCAAATTTTTCTGTAAGTAGCAACATTGGGCCACTCCATGCATTAAACTCTAAGATATAGGTTTATCTATGATGGGCATTTCTGCCCATGCATTCCAAACTCAGAGTTTCAAATCATCCCTATGTAAATCCCTTCTGTAAGGCCTTTGATATGGTCCCCGCAACATTCTTGCCTCTAAATTGGAGAGATATCAGTTTGATAGAGGGACTGTTAGATGGCTATGGAACTGGCTGGATGGGCGCATCCAAAGACTTACAATCAATGGCTCAATGTCCAAGTGGAAACCAGTAACGAGTGGTGTCCCTTAAGGGTCCATACTGGGATCAGTACTATTTGACATCTTCATTAACAGCATAGATAGTGGGACTGAGTGCACCCTCAGCAAGTTTGCAGACAGCACCAAGCTGAGTAGTGCAGTTGATGCACTAGAAGGAAGGGATGCCATCCAGAGGGACCTTGACAGGCTTGAGGAGTGGGTCCGTGTGAACCTCATGAAGTTCAACAAGGCCAAGTGCAAGGTCCTGCACCAGGTTTGGGGCAAACCCCAATCTTAATATGTAGCAAGGAAAATTTGTTTAAACCTTTTACTCCTTCTGTTTTGCACTTTAGAAGAAAAGGGGAAATTGCAGGCAACTGCAGCTGATGGTATGCTGACCTTACATGGTAAGGGAAGTGTAAACTTAAGTTTGCTGGACATAAATTTGTCCATAACAGTGCAGAGCTCCAGGCACCTAGCATATCTCCGTATAGGGCTATCCAGTAGGTACACTAGATAGCCCTATTGTGGATATTACACTACTTGGGAGCTAAAATATAGCTCAGCTCCTCACTGTGTGTCAGTGACTGGTCCCGACGTTTGTTTTGATTTCGGTTTACATGAAGAAGTAATTTTTCACCCTATTACCTTTATTTTCATGATTTAGCTTGCTTGTCTCTGATCCTAGGCTACCATCTTGTGGCCACTTTGAGAATCTTCCCAAGTAACAGAAACAAAGACTGATTACTCAGCCTGGAAAGCAACAAGGTACTGCCTGCATACAAGATGAAGGCCACATGTAGCTTTCAGAGGGCTTAATTTTGCTTCTTGACTGCACTCAGTCATCCCTTAGCCACTCTGCCCTTTGGTTTCTGTCTGTTTTGTTCTGCTTTAATTCTTCTCCCCCAAATACTGACAAAACATACCCTAATTTCAGAAGGAAAATGTGCAAATTTTTCTGTAAGTAGCAACATTGGGCCACTCCATGCATTAAACTCTAAGATATAGGTTTATCTATGATGGGCATTTCTGCCCATGCATTCCAAACTCAGAGTTTCAAATCATCCCTATGTAAATCCCTTCTGTAAGGCCTTTGATATGGTCCCCGCAACATTCTTGCCTCTAAATTGGAGAGATATCAGTTTGATAGAGGGACTGTTAGATGGCTATGGAACTGGCTGGATGGGCGCATCCAAAGACTTACAATCAATGGCTCAATGTCCAAGTGGAAACCAGTAACGAGTGGTGTCCCTTAAGGGTCCATACTGGGATCAGTACTATTTGACATCTTCATTAACAGCATAGATAGTGGGACTGAGTGCACCCTCAGCAAGTTTGCAGACAGCACCAAGCTGAGTAGTGCAGTTGATGCACTAGAAGGAAGGGATGCCATCCAGAGGGACCTTGACAGGCTTGAGGAGTGGGTCCGTGTGAACCTCATGAAGTTCAACAAGGCCAAGTGTAAGGTCCTGCACCAGGTTTGGGGCAAACCCCAATCTTAATACAGACTGGGGGGTGAATGGATTGAGAGCAGCCCTGCGGAGAAGGACTTGAGGATATTGGGGGATGAAAAATTGGACATGAGCTGGCATCTTTCTCGGATTTAGCGGCCTTCTCTACTGACCTGTTGATCACATTTTTTTCTTGATTTGGCTAATCTTCTTTCTGTTCAAACAGGGCATGTCAAAAACCCAGCCACATGGTATAGGTCTGATCTAACAGGAGGTGATCTATTTTAGTCTTCCACCCAGCAGAAGGGTCGGGTTTGGAAGAAAAGCACCTCTTCAGCAATTTCTCCTGCAGGTATTGGTAACTCTAGGTGAGATAAGGTAAAAGTATGTATGCCAGCTGCAAACGTCATCTGCTTCTGTAGCACTATATGGTCTAAGTCAGTTAAAAGTCATATTTTGGTGCAATGATGTGGTGGGTTAGCTTTGACTAACAGGCAAACTCCCACCCAGTTGCTTGCTCACTCCCCCTCCTTAGTGGGATAGGGGGAGAAAAAAAGAAAATACCATGAATGAGAGCTCATGGGTTGAGATAAGGACAGGGAGATTGCTTACCAGTTACCACTGTGGGCAAAACAGACTTGACTTGGGGAAAATTAACTTTCATTTATTGCCAATCAAAATAGGTATGGGTCGTAAGAAACAAAAAGACAAACATTAAGACAACACCTGCCTCCCCCCACCCCTGCCCAGGCTCCACTTCACTCCTCCACTTTACACTCCTCTACCTCCCCAGGTGGTGCAAGGGGGGATGGGGACTGGGGGGTTTTGGTCAATATATGAATGTTTCATTTCCACTGCCTCTTCCTCCTTATGCTTGTTTTCTGCTCCAGCACAGGTCCTCCATGGGCTGCAGTGAATCTCTGCTCCATGATGGAGCATCTCTGACTCTTCCTCCAAACTTGGTGTTCCCTCTGCTTTTTCTCACTCTTTTTGCTCCCTCCTCCTCTTTCTATCCAGCTTTCCCCCCCCTTTCTTAAATATGTTTTCCCAGAGGTACCACCACCTTGGCTGCTGGGCTCAGCTGTGTCCTGCTGTGGGTCTGTTGGAGCTGGCTGGAATAGGATACAGGACAGCCCCTGGTGTCTTCTCACAGGGGTCACCCCTGCAGTCCTGGCCACACCTAACGCCACATCTGGCCACCTACACCCAATGCATGTTAAAATAAGTTTCTAGTGCTTTGCTTTTTCTTCCTAAAATAAACAGAAGAATGAATCAAAGCTGAGCTAGAGCTCCACAGCACTTTCTCTGGGACATCACCTGTGTACAGTCATTCTCACCAGCAAAACAGTTACAGGTCAGAGTATGCAGGGACATTTCTTGTTCCTTAACTTAAATACTATGCTTATCAGAAATAATGACCCAGTCAAGACAGGTTACTAGCAATCTCAGGAGAAGATGAAATGTTGAATAGTCTTCATGTGATGTACCCAAAAGAGGCTTTGGTTTAAGTATGGGGCTATTTTCCCAAAGCTGAGATCCTAACAGATATCTACAGGTCAGTTGTTACTAGAAAGTTCATTCCAAACCCATAGGGTGGGATTTATCTCTAATGTTAACCATCTAAAAATTATATCCAAGTCTGATCCAGAGTCTCTGGATTATCCAGGGGGATAATTAATTTGCTCTGCCTTATAGGATGAAATCAAACCTGTAACAGGCACCTAAGTCATGACAAGTTCATTAATCCGTATTCTCTGTGAGGGGAACCCAAGGTTATGAGCCCAAACTGAAGGATATTTGACAGATAGCTAAGTAATGGCAGATGAATCTTATCCTCCTGATGTAGAGATAGATATTTGCACAGTGCCACAAATAGCTTCTCTACTGATACCGGTACCGTTAGTTTCAGTGGTGAGGTTACCTACTACAAATTAGCTAGCTCTATCATGTTTGCACAGTGCTTACTCTATCTTCCCCTTTGGTTTTTCCAGCTATTGGAACACTTACGGTGATTCTTCAGAAATCAGCCTTTGTTAAACTAAGGAACAACTGCTTAAAAGGAAGAAAAACATTTAGCCACATACATTTGTCAGATAAAACGAAATGGAAGTGGCTAAATTAACATGACTCAGCCTAACGCAGCAAGCAGTTTAACAGTGATGACAGCTCTGACTCAGCCGGGCAAACTTTGAGTCCTTTTGCGTCAAGAGAGCTGGTACTGCTTGCATGATCAAGTGCACTAGTAAGGGTTGGAAAAGGAAGTAGTGCCTGGGACTGAACAGGAATCTGACTGCTTTCCTAGTTAGCTGATCTGGTTGCACAGAGGGAGGTGAGTAAGCTGATCTGTGGGAAAAGGGTAAGTAACATTGGACTGAGTGCAGGAGAGGTTTGGAAATGTTAGGCAAGCTTGATCCATAGTGGAAGCTACAGCTTTGAGAAATCACCTCAGAATGAGAGCATGTCTCATTGGGACTCTCCAGCACGCTAAATGGGGAATTACCTAAGCTTCACAGTTGGAAATAGCACTGTAGAAGGCTGTATCCTTTCATCTTCTTCCTCAGAAAAGTGTGTGCCCTTCTTGTGGGACTGAAGGAGTGAATCATGGACGGACTGCAACAGCTGTGAACCTCTGCCGAAGGTAGGTGCTAACATCATTCCTTTTTTTAAACTTCAAGCAAGGTTCATTGTCTTCTCTCAAATTCTTCCCAGAGGCAGAAACCCTCACCTCCTCCTCTGTCGAGGAAGTCAGGGCTGTGCTAGAGCAGCCCTCCTCTGACTGATAGATTTTAACCCAGCTTCTCCTCTACCTCCTTTGTTTTCTATACAGTAATCCTCAAGTGAAAAACTTATTGTTTAGTCAGAAAAATCAAGTACCCTCCACTGGGAAACTGCAAAAAACCTCAAATTATTTTCAGGCAAAGTTGTAGATTTCAGAAAGCTCTTCTTACAAAACTTTCTAAAAATTAGAATAAACCAGATTTGTTAAATGTCTAACATTTTAAGATTTTATCAAAATATTTCCTGATTTTTTCTTTACCAATGACAAGTAACAGTACCTGTAGATAGGTCAGTCTTTTGGGTGAGAATAGAGTTGCTTCAAAGAGTGCGTGTAATGGTTGCTCCAAGCTGAGCTATGGCAATGCTTCGCAAGTGTGATGAACGGATACAGCTCACTGTCTTTCAGTGTGATTTCTTGCTCAGTGTATTCTCACTGATAGGAGACTGAGGCACCACAAGAACACAATGGAGGAATTTTTGTTGATGAGCTCCAGATTAGTAATAAGGAGATAGAAGTCTGAACAAGCACAATTATCAATGTTGACCAATATTTAAGAGTGCTGAGCAGAGCACCTAGAAACGTATCTTTCTCTAATACAGAATGAATTTTTGAAAATCTCTCTAGGTGAAGTGGCCAATGACAATGATTTTGTTAGACAGTTCAATTGTAAAGAGGTTGACATGTTTTGGAACAGGGATTAGCAAAAGCTATTTCACAAACAAGTAATTTATTTACTCGCGCTTGGCAGATGGACAGACATTTTCCCTCTGCCTGTCTCTAGTGAATTTTATATCATCAGACTCTTTGGCAATGAGTCAATTTTCTTTCAACTGAGTGGTAAATGCTGCTCTTCGCTATTATGATCTTGGGCAACTAGAGTTTGGTAGGGGAGGCGTGTCACGAGGGTGAGAAAGTTCTTCCAAAAATGATGGTTATAGCAGGCAGATAAATACACATTTTTCCCCTCCAGATTTGGCTGTATAAAGGACATGGATATGCTTGTCTTCACTAAGCACGTCATCTGCACCTATATATTGTCTTTCTTGGCTAGGCAAAGAGTGCCCCATGGTAGCACTAGAAGACTCCTTATCAAATACTGGTTTGTGAGTTGAAAGAATCAGACGGAGGATGCAGAAGGCAGCGCTTTACAAAATCTTCAGTAATCTAGATAGGAAGCAGTCTTTTTAATAATGATTTGTGAATCAATAGAAGCTTTGCCAGAGCCAGTCCTAGCTCTTAATGGTGGAAGAATGAAAATTAAGACTTGAAGTTTAAAGGTGTTATAAGGACAAAGATTGTTTCTGAGCACCTGAAATGTTTTCTGGATACCAACTGGGAAGGAAAATAGAATGAACCATTCTGAAGGACATTCCTAAATGAATTGTATAGAGGAAGCATGGAGAGAAATTAACAGTGCTCCATGAAAGGAGTGGAAAAAAAAAATGTTTTTTATTCAGAGTCCATTGCTTTTTTCAATCTGCCCATTTTTAAAGGTTTTATCCAAACAGGGGGAGCAGGGATTGCATTTGTAACAACTTTAGGGGTCTGAAATTCAACTGTAATGAGCAGAGATCTAATCAATGCAGCTTACAGTTTGATTTATCAAGGTTACTGTATGGGTCTACCTGAAGGTGAGATGAGTCTTCTCCTCCCAGCCCAACCCCTTCTCCCTCTCTGTAGTTCACTCATTACTTTAGCTAGATCTCCATTAGCTGTAATGGAAACCTGGACAACTAGCTCCTTGTAGATGCCAGTTTGCAGGTGTCTGAATCCTAGTCCTAAACTGTAGAAACCCGAACTGAGGATTAATCCCATCCTCAGACTTTTGACTAAGAAAAAAACTGAGCATGTAGCTTAAGGCCTTCCCTACCTGCCTCCTCCCAGCAGGGTCTGTTCCCTCATTCGTCCTCTGTCCATACGCTATGCACTCCAGGTAGCTGCTAAAGTCCTGCGGGAATGGAGTACGGGTCTAGCAGGAAGATACTCTAGACTGATGCGATGGGTTAGTAGCTCATTTTCATCCTGTCAACTGGGAATGCCGAGTGATAAACAGAATTAAAGGCGGCATTGAGGTCTCTGCCTCCTTGAGATATACAGTCATATACAGGGATCTTAGCAGTTCCGATACAGAAATGGGCACATCACACACCTGTGACCATGCAGAGTTGCTGTTTAAGGCACAACAAACATCAAGTAATTCAAACTGACTTTAAGAGCTAAGCATAAATAAAGGCTAACATGACATGCGTTGTTAGTCTCTTATTTGATTCCACAAGTTTGCAGCTGATAAGGTATATATATTAAGCATTCTGTTGTCAGTGCTTGAGTATCTGATCGGGAATGTTTGCATAAATTAGTAATTAGATGCCAATATATATGCTCTTAAGTGTCTAGAAATTTTCTCTGTGTTAGGCTATGTTTCACCAGTTGCCTTGAAAGAAGGGTAATGGTTATGAAATATAACTTATCTTTTATAAAACAGCAGGGTCTCTTCCTAGAAATATTCAGGATGCATATCTATTGTTTTCACACTAAGTCATTATTTCAAGCCTTAGTCTCTTAGGCTGCTTGTCATCACAATTCCTGTGATTCATCACTGATCTCACCATCACCCCAGAGGAATTTGTATGCATAATGAGATATCAGCTCCTGATCAGTGTTCTGAATTTTTCTATGTAGTTGTCGTGGTTTAACCCCAGCCGGCAACTAAGCACCACCCAGCCGCTCACTCACTCCCCCC
>NW_008795487.1:3166560-3173190 GCF_000699145.1 Aptenodytes forsteri | reverse complement strand
CCCCAGCTTTATATGCTGAGCATGACGTCATACAGTATGGAATATCCCTTTGGTCAGTTGGGGTCAGCTGTCCCAGCTGTGTCCCCTCCCAACTTCTCCTGCACCCCCAGCCTCCTCGCTGGTGGGGTGGGGTGAGAAGCAGAAAAGGCCTTGACTCTGTGCAAGCACTGCTCAGCAGTAACGAAAACATCCTTGTGTTTTCAATCAACACTGTTTTCAGCACAAATCCAAAACATAGCCTCTTACTAGCTACTATGAAGAAAATTAACTCTATCCCAGCCAAAACCAGCACAGTAGTTCACAAAGTTTAAAATGGAAATTTCAGAATAGTGACAATTCCTAGCTATTTCAACTATTTCTGGTGTGATTTGGAAAACATGTATAGTCTCTCCATGCCTCAATTCCTCACTCAGAAAAGATTAGGGCTCTGTTTTTTGCCATCTTTTCCTCTTCTTTCTCTCCCCTATTAAAAGTAGTGCATATCTTACAGTAGGTGTTAAATGGGTCTGATTTAGTCTAACGGATTTGTAATCACAATACTATCAGCACTACCTTTTTAATTAAAACCTTTCATTGATCCCTCCTGATTAGCTGAGAACAAGCATGTCTATAGAGTATTGCACTCCTTTATAGGGCTCATTCCCACCCTGATGCAGTCAGCGTACCCCAAACCTGCACATTGCCATCTCATAAATCTCTGCATGTAGGATTTGACTGTAACTGATATTAACCTGTACAGATGTAGAAAAACAGAGAAACTAGAACAGAGGCATTTTATCTGAAGTTTACTTTCACTGTCAATAGATGGCTATTTGCTGTAGCTGATAACTTTTGTAAAGTAAAGGGACATCTTCTCCAAGAAATTACTTTCTCTGGCAAGCCTTGTATTGATATATGTACATATGCACTTATCTAGTTTGAAAAGTGTTACAAAAGTAATCCACAACAAAACAAATGTTACATTTTGAGACTGCAGATGCAGAGTAGAAGGCCACATGTGCAGCTGCAATCCCTATTATGTGAAACAGAAACATGAGATCAGCTTCAAAACAGGATTAAGAGACCCACATGGTGGTAATTTAGTCATTGCAGTAGAAAATGATGATGTCAAAACTCCCTTCTGCTAACAAGCACATATCACTTTCAGGACACTCTCTTTACCTTACTGATATCCTTCAAGCCTGCCTCACTACCCCTTTGCAGTGAAACATTTCATTTTCAACAGACCAAATCTCTGAAACTTCATTTTCACATCAGCGCAAAGCAACAGATGAGATTTTCCCCTCTTCCTCTCTTGATGTAAACAAAGGTGGAACTGAAGGGCACCCCAAATGCCCCCAGCACATGATTACAAACACTAGTTATGCTAACACAACAAACTAGACTTCGAGGAAATGTGAGAAGGAAAAACCCATGTCCCTTAGTCACACGCATGGGACTTTGCTGGAACTAACTGAACACAGGGTTCAGATGAGTACGAAAGAAATGGCTGCTAAGTACCAAGCTTTGATTAGAGTGCTGGCTTTATGTATTGTTAGCAGTCATTTCTTTTTACAGGCAACTAAACCCTGGGTGAAGTACTGCACAGTGCATTGGCTTTATGGATATTTTTAATTATACGACACGCCGTTTTGATCAGCCCAACTCCATATGTTGTTCCAACGCAGAACTTTGATGAACTGGAACTATTATTCTGTTCAGTGTGAGAGCCTACTAAGGATGGAAAAAAGTGTTGAATTCCTACCATTCTTGCTTTTCTGAATAAATTAACAATGTGTGAAAATTTAAAAAAAAAAAAAAATCCATGAGGAGTAGCTTTCTTCATTTTAATCTTTAGTTATTTTAGATTATAAGAAAACTCCAGAAAACATACCACCAGGTAATGAATGGCTTTTCTCTGAAGTCAGCAATGGTAGTATTTTATTGATGTGAGAAAACCAGAACAAACATGCTGCAATTACTGATGTGCTACCATCAATTCAATGTACAAACCACACTTAAACCAGATAAAATTTACATGTTTTGCTAATAAGCAGAAGACACAATGGGAAAATTAGTTTTCTACATTTTAAATATGAAGTACTGGGCCTGCGGTCAGGTTTACTATGATTACCATTGGATTTGAGATTCCAAGTCACACTCCTCTCACTTAAACACAGCATACTTCTAAATATAGTCGAAGTTCTCAAGAATCATTTACCTCCCTTCATCTTGTCCATTGTTAGAAAAGTATGGGGTTTTTGTACACACCCACCTTAAGCTCATGTCTGATAAACTTCAAAACAGGGGTAAAGGCTGTTGGCTTGGCCTTATGTTGTATAATTACATTATCTAGTGCTAACAATAAAATAACACATGGACCTAACTACATTATTTTGTAATCTAAAACCAAGATGAACTTATTGAATCTATGTATAAGGGAAATGTGGATATAAAGCAGTTACAGTAACCATAGCAAAAAATATATTATTAAAAGAAAGAGGCACATGGTATGTACCCAATATGCAAAGCAGCAGGTTTTAAGGATTTAATAGTAAGAAATTGAAACATCCCTTTGGGCTTTTGTATGACATCTCTTTGGTTGGGGTTTTTTTTGGTTGGTTGTTTTTTTTTAACGTGTATTTTTAACATACATACTGAAAGAATAAAAGTGTTTCTGTATGTAACTGTAGCAACCTCTGCCTGGGATGACGATGAAGGTCTTTAGGTCTCTACTACTTCACCTAATAAGCCATCAAAGCGAGGGGGAGAGGTGGGATCCATTCTTTGTCAGCATTTCTCTGCTGTGTGCCCAGTAGCTAAAGATGGAGAAAAGCAAAGCAGAAAAGCCAGTTTCTATGCTCTGGAGGGGAGCACACCAGTTAGTAAATGAAAGAAAATGTATTCCTTGATGTCTTCAGCCCTTTGTAGCAGTGCTTGTGAAATGAGACTTTTAAGAGGATAATAGCTTGTCCGAATTTGGGAATCTTCTAAAAGGCAGTAAATAATGCATTCTTGACACCTTAGGCTCATTTTTGCACCAAAACCTGGGGTCAGATTCTCAGAGAATATACTTTTTAACATGAATGAAGAGGCATATCTGTTCCAAACCACGTTCCCAGAAAGAACTGAACAATTTTATCCATTATTCCCCCTCCAAATTCAGCTTAAAGTGGAAAGCTGGAATGCAAAATGTCAGCTTGTATCAATAAAGTGGTAAGTTGCTTTCAAACTCACTTATTATCAAGGCAGTCAAACCCCCCAGAATTCCACTCATAACATGCCAGTATGGCTTGCAATTGCATAGGTGATAACTGCAAACTAACCCCATTTACAAAGTATACAAGGTAAAAGTAGGACAATTTCAGAGGCTAGGCTGGGCAAAACTTCAGATATGGAGAGTAAAACAGACAGTGATACCCATTCAAAATGTATTTGTTCTTTTTCCTCCATTAGTTCTGGGACATTTGGTTATCTGTCTAGTTTGTGGTTTTGGTTTTGGGTTTTTTTTGTTTTGTTTTTTTTTTAACTTGGCGTGCAGTGAAAGATGCTTATTAGCAACCAAAAAAACAGGAGAACAATGGCAGGTAGGGTATGATCTTTCTGAGATTTTGCTTTCATAGCCACCACTTGCACTACATGATTTAATTTCTCCTCTGAACTGTCTTTTTCTTAAAAGATAAAAGCTCATTACAATATGTAAAATGTTTTGAAATCTTTCTCATCTGTATGAAAAGAGAGAAAAAATAGCAACAGCTCTGACCACTGAGTTAGTCATCCAGAGGTTCATTGCTGTCAAGGTATTTTGAAGAACTTGGCTAAGGTTCCAGTCAGTGTTTGCGTATTGAGAGGTGTGCTTCGGTCCCATAGCAGGAAGTAGCAGCAGAAATGGGCTTTTCTGAGGTGGTGTCTTGCGAAGAGGGAAGTCTCTCAAATCAGTTTCTCATTATAGTCTTAAATCAAGACATTCTCCAGTGCTGACACCCCCCCCCCCCCCCTGCTTCTCAGCCCAAACGATGCATGGGTATCCAGGATTTAACATGCATTAAAATGAAGGTAAGTTTTGAAAAAAGAATGTAAGTGGTACTGCTGTTTTGACTTTTCAGCTACCCAGACCTTTAAAATGTATTTGACCTATATTGTTTATTTCATTATTCCTTAATCAATTTCAACATTGTCTACTATCAAATATGGGGGCTTTGAAAAATATGAATTGACAGCCTTAAATGAAGCATAAGTTTTAGGTAGCCTTAATCAGACTAACAGTCCTAGTGATTCCCCTTAGCTAAGACTGTGCATCATAGCCACAAATAAAAGATTTCATTACTTAATGATTGAATTTACCCTCTAAATTAGGCACAATATATTTTTCAAGAGCACTTGAAATTGTCTTTTTGGACAATTTTACTTTTTTTTTTAAAGAAAATATTAAAAAATGCTGTTTCTTGAAATGTTAACTTTTGTATTTAGGAAGATACAGTAATCAGCCCCACAAACTTTTCAAAAATTACTTTTTCAGACACATGGACAGTGAACAGATCTACACTTCAGGAAATTCTCAGTTCTCCTGAATTTTTAAAATTAAATGGTTCATTTTCCCCACACTCAAAGTAACTGCTCTAAGTTTTGTGAAGATTGGTTTCACTACTTTCATTTTTCTTGCCCTGAGTGTCTGCTTCCCAGATTCACCAGGTGGGTTTTACACACCCTTACAATCTCTGCAGCTGCTGTGGTGTATGGGCTGGCAGCTCCCCTTATGTTACCTCCCCTTTCTCTTACTCCAGCAACCCACTATTGTAAAACCAGGCATTGGCTGTATTTGAAGCTCAGCAATGAAAGCAAGGTGATAAACGAAATGCCAAAAAAAAGGCAAAATATAGGTGTAGTACTGGTTTTAAATATTAAGAATACTTTCCTACTTAAAAAAAAAAAAATATTTTTTGACAGTTCCCTGTTTGGAAAGCATTTTTTTTCTTTTTTTTTTTTTATTATTTAGATTATTAAGATAATTTCTATCCCATTAGGTTAACTGGACTGTCTGTAAGTATATTTGGCTAGTGTGCATTTCTCCAGAGATAAAAGGACTAGAGGGCCTTTTTAAAAAAAATTGTCAGGCAGTGAATTTTATTTTGCACCTCATAGACAGAATTTCAGCACCATATGCTAACATAAAGCTCTTTGTAGCGCAGGATTAGAAAAACACAGTCCTGTTTGCGTACGTTTGAGAAGAAATGTTCTGTCTTTCTGCTCAGCTATGCTGGCATTAATGGAAATAAGCATTCTTTGACAAGTTGTGGTTCAAAAGCCTTTTACATACGGATGGCTTTTCGTTCCCTCCTGATCCCCTTGAGTGTCTTTATGTTGCTGTGCTTTTGCTTTGCTGTTTTCTGTGGACCAATTCATTGCATATAAAAATAAGAAATACCCTACGGGGTCAGCCCAGTGGTCCATCTGCTGTTCTGCCTGCAGCAGTGGCAATAGGAGGTGCTACTTAGATATAATCCACAACTTTGGCCACGTCCTGCAGCCCATTCTCCCAAGTATTCCCCCAGCATCTACAGCTGCTGAATTAGGGTTGTTAGAGGGTACATCCATCTCTAACACTTTTTTGTAGCTTTTCATAGACCCGCTTTCCACAAATTTGTCTAGTCTTATTCTCAGCCTGCTGACACTCTCTGCCACCACAGCGCCTGTGGGAGCAAGGTGCAGGAGTTCATTGCACACTGAGTGGAGAAGTGCCTCTCAGTGCTGTTCGAAAGGTACTCCTAGGAAGAAGTCACCTCCAGGAAACAGCAATGATCTCTCCTGAAATGCCTTTCTTTGACTCAAGTTGGTTGTTTTTTTCTAAGTTTATTCAGACTTACTTTAAAAAATCTTCCTTCTCTGTCTCTGTGTTTTCTTTCTCTAACTGAATGCGTCTATATTACCTCACAGATGATTTCTATTTTTGTTTCTAGCACCAAAAGTCGTTGCTACTTTAAGATTTATTTTGTTCCTTTTCCTGTTTCAGGTCCTCTTTTGTGACTCAAGTTGGTTGTTTTTTTCTAAGTTTATTCAGACTTACTTTAAAAAATCTTCCTTCTCTGTCTCTGTGTTTTCTTTCTCTAACTGAATGCGTCTATATTACCTCACAGATGATTTCTATTTTTGTTTCTAGCACCAAAAGTCGTTGCTACTTTAAGATTTATTTTGTTCCTTTTCCTGTTTCAGGTCCTCTTTTGACTTGTGTTTTCCACAAAAGTAGCCACGTTACTAACAGCCAAAAATATTTTAACTTGCTTAGTGTTTTCCATCCTCATTTTTTCCCTTTCTCCAAATTTAAATAAAGTATATATACAGGACTCTATTTTTGATTGCTCCATCTCATGGGAGTGGATAAGCCCTTTACAGCCACTGCATGTTGAATTATAAACCCTTGAAAGCTCCTTGTTTTCATTTTATATTTTCCCTGACTTTTGCCACGCGCCCTACCATTCCAGGGACATCATTAATGAGAAGTGAGGGTACGAACATCTCACCCCTTCCCTCTCCAGGCAATTAGAAATGACTTCTTTCCCGGGCACACCAAGCAGAATTTACTCACTTTTTTTGTTTGTCATGTGCATGGTGTGGCACACATACTGCAGCTGCTGCTGTTGCTACAGCCGAGAT
>NW_008795487.1:3128891-3166523 GCF_000699145.1 Aptenodytes forsteri | reverse complement strand
CAGCGCCCCCCTTCCCCACCAGCCACAAATATTTTAACTTGCTTAGTGTTTTCCATCCTCATTTTTTCCCTTTCTCCAAATTTAAATAAAGTATATACATACAGGACTATTTTTGATTGCTCCATCTCATGGGAGTGGATAAGCCCTTTACAGCCACTGCATGTTGAATTATAAACCCTTGAAAGCTCCTTGTTTTCATTTTATATTTTCCCTGACTTTTGCCACGCGCCCTACCATTCCAGGGACATCATTAATGAGAAGTGAGGGTACGAACATCTCACCCCTTCCCTCTCCAGGCAATTAGAAATGACTTCTTTCCCGGGCACACCAAGCAGAATTTACTCACTTTTTTTGTTTGTCATGTGCATGGTGTGGCACACATACTGCAGCTGCTGCTGTTGCTACAGCCGAGATCGGTACCAGAATGAACCAGGTGGGGGAATCTCTGCCTTAAAGCATTTTGTTATGATTTTTCATAGCACTTCATAAATAATGACAGCATTCATTAAATGGCCTCTTGTTCACTGCATTATACAAAAATAGCATTATAAATGTGTATTTTTTTTTTCCCAGGTAACCTCATTGCAGATTTTTTGGATGTGCTGAACATTCACACATTTTCCTCTACATGACCAGTGCCTCTTGTTAGTCAATGTATTGTGAACATTTTGATATGGCTCCAGGGGTCCTTTTGCTGATCCCTGGGTAACACATACAGAGTGTGTGTGAGGATTTAGTATTGAAAACAATCAGAGTCAAGATAAATCAGTTAGTTTGTGAGTGAAAGACCCTGAACACAGAGACGTATTAATTCTGTGGAGAACTGGTAAGGTCTCAGAGGCTGTTTTACATTAAAGCAACCTTTGAATGAATGCTCAGCCATAAAACAGCAATTATGTCTTTCTAAAACCAACTTTGACCAACGCAGAATCTGTTTTCTCACTGTATCCCAAATTTAGCAAACACCTGATATACTCTTGCTGATAGTTACTTTTGCAAATGGCAAGATTCATCTCTCCTCAGATGGTTACAGTTCATATCCTCCTAAAGCAGATACCTAAACCAGGTAACACGAATCACAACCTAGAAGTGACAGTTGCTCTACTGCCACTAGAGGCTAGACAACTCATGCAGTTACAGCTGCTGGCTTTGTATCTAGCCAGAGTTATGCCAGGTGGCTCCTACCCAAACTGTCTGCTTTCAGTATCAATAGTGTCGTATCTGTGGTCTTGCCTTGCAATCTAAGCAGTACTGTCATTCAAAACCAGCTTAGCATGGCACACCTGTCCTCTTTGGCCCTGGCACCCAGTTAAAGAGTGGGCTTAAATACAAACATCCTGGGAATAGAAGGCACCGATCAACAAGACCTATTACTTCTTATACTTCAGACACCACTTAAGTGGTTAAGTGACTGTTTCATATTATTTCACAGATGCAAAATGAAAACATCGTGTTCTAAGTGCTTTTTCAACCAAACTTGGAACTAAAGCATTTGCTATGGCACGTGTTACAGTCGTTCCTGTCATGCTGATATTAAGTTTTTTCCAGCGTAAGGCATTATTTTCCACTAGCCTGGCAAGTGGACAACCAGATGTAGTGGGTAAGTAAAATATTAAGTAACAGTTCATCCTATGCCAGCCATCCCAGATGTCTAACCTGAATTTGTTGTCAAGGCACTTTCTACAGCCCATAGAGAGAAAGAGACCTGTGCTAGGAGGGGTGTCCAAGACAGGTAAAAGTGAATCACCTAAAATTTTGGGAGCTGCAGATAGGTAAACATGAATCTCACTACTAAAGTCAGTCATAGTCAACAGAGCTCAGCAACCACCTGCTTCATGTAAGAACAGAGCTCCTGGGGGAGCTACTAGGTATGCAAGCCTTAGTGAGAGCCAAATCCTTTGGGCACACAGTCGTGGGCCCTCTCTTTCTCTATGTAATTTCATTGTAATTGCAGATGCTCTTGGACTACATAATGTTCTGCGGATTACCAAGCATGAGTCGAGAGTTATTCTGTCCTGGAACAATAACCTGACAAAAGAAGAAACTGAGAAGTACACTGTGAAGTATATCTTAAGTTATAAATTCTTCAATACCACTTATGAAAGGAAAGTAAGTTTTCAATGGTTACACATAGTTTAAAGTGAAATCATGTATTACTTCATTCAGTAGGTGAATTCGCATAATTCCCCTTTCAATACTTAGTACCATCTACCTTCATGCAATTCCTTCTTCCTCCTCTTAGGAAAGACTGCAGGGGAAGAAAAAGATAATACGTCTTGAGTTACATTCTGGTTTTAATGCCAAAGTTAAAACACAACTTTTTGCAAAAGAAACAGAAGACGTAATTAAGGAGAGTGGCTGGACAGAATTTACTTACAAGGCACCTCCAGGTCAGCTATTTCCTACATGTTGTTAAGACATCCAAGCGTTCATGATAATGTTCTGTCTTACTTGGAGACATATCATTTCTGAAAGCTCATTATTATCTTATGCTACCTTTTTGGTACGGATTTGTTAAGAAGATGACACATAACACCTTGGAATATTACAGAATTATTTCCTTTATTAGACATGTTCAGATTCAGAAAACTCCAGCTCTGCTGAGCAAGATGTCAGAATAACCCAACCACTCTCTCCATTTTCCCTAGCAACTCATATGTCTTGAAGATTGCCTTCTGTATCACCTGGTTTCAGGAAATCTTAAAAGAGCAGAGCTTTTCAACTACTTCTCTGGACATTTTTTTCTTTAAGTGGATTAGTAAGGCTTTTGGTGGTAGTAGCAGATGTGCTTCTCAGTTGTCATTGTCCAAAAAGCCGAAAGACCCGTTTGTTCTCACCTACCACTTACTCACGCTTCTAGAAATAACGCTACATAATGGGTTTGTAAAGGCAACCATCATGTTGTTATTAGAAAATCCATGTAAAGTAAACATCACTCTTTCTTTTTTCCCCTTTCTTTGTTGCAGTATATATTCAGAATCTTTCATGCATCATATATAACATTTCTTCTTTCAATTGCATCTGGCATATTAAAGCAGAAGCTCCTGAAGATATCCAGATCTTTTTTTCATACAGGTAAGGATCTTGTGCAAAATAAGTATGAAACCATGTTTTTGTACCTAAGTCCTTGATTTACAAGACTCATATTTCCTTCTCACAGACACGTAGGAAAAGATTTTGAATGCCAGCAATATATAAAAAATGCAGGGAAGAAAAATATTGGATGCCATATGAAAGAAATGTATTTCCAACCATCAAGAAAAATCAATTTAAACATAACGGTAAGAGATCTGAGAAATAAATCAAGAGGACTGTCTTATTACAAAGCTTTTACACCTCAAAGAATAGGTAAGTATTGTCTATTATTACCTATTATGAAAAGTTTGTTTATTCGTTATTTCATTGGTATGGAAAGCAGAGGAAGGAAAGAGGGAAGTGTGACAAATTCAGAATATTAAGTCTAACTTTTTATGCATTCATCTTGCTGGGAATTTTACACAAAGATTAAATAAAATGGATGACTTCTCAAAGGTTTTTATTTTTTTCTCTGATGTAATATCATTGTTTATCTATAACTGGCATTTTTAAAAAAATTGATAGGCTAGTGTGAGAAAATGTAATTTGAAAAGAATTATACCCTTCTTTTCTCCAGTTTTTCTCTTTCTTATCCTTTTCTTTTTCTTTTATAGTGCTGAAGAAAATGTGATTTTAAAAAAGGAACATAAAGAGACACAAGTGTCATTCATAACTGAATTTAACTGAATTTAAGATTATGAATATATAATGCAAACATTAGTAACATTTCCATTTCTGACACCATTTTTCAGTTAAAAATACTTTGACAGTGATTTTTAATTATCAACAGTTCTGAATGATCATATAAAATTATTTTTCCTTACTTCTCTGGGAAGTTTGGATTAATCTCATGGGGAAGAAATTCACCTGAGTTTTAGCACAGACTGCAGATTCAAATACCTTTTAAATTATGAACATGTTGATCATATTCCAGACCTGTAACATAGGAATCAGTCATAACTCAAGGGATAGCAAAAAAGTCATTCAAAACTATCAGAATTTATTCTGAGTTAGATCTCATTTATTCTGTTCTAACACTTTAGAATTATTTGCTTTATCCAAAGCACCTGAGTTTTAGCACAGACTGCAGATTCAAATACCTTTTAAATTATGAACATGTTGATCATATTCCAGACCTGTAACATAGGAATCAGTCATAACTCAAGGGATAGCAAAAAAGTCATTCAAAACTATCAGAATTTATTCTGAGTTAGATCTCATTTATTCTGTTCTAACACTTTAGAATTATTTGCTTTATCCAAAGATTTACACTGTAGTCAGAGCCAGCTATAAGCAAGATGTTCTGTTTTAGCAAAATAAAACATTTTCAAGAAAACCAGATTTTCCTGAAAAAAACAAAAAACAAAAGGGGGGGCTGGGGTGGAACTAATCTGCAGGAAGACTGTATTAGGTGTTTTCATAGCTGACTGGGGAAGATGCTCACTTCCAGACTGGCTGCCAGGGTCTGATCCCACCCACAGACTCCGGGGCAGAGAGCTGCCATAGTACATCCAGTTTTAGGATTAAATGCTTCACACAGCAACAAAAGATTTCACGTAATGTTCAGAGGTGAAGCCTGAACTACTCTAATTTGCCTGACAACCTCCTGACGGCTTGCCCAGCCCCACCTTGGCAGTTTCACGCTTTCTCCCACCCCTCTGCTACTCCTCAGGCAACGTTCCCAGCCCAGGGCCTCCCCGGGGAGCACGGGGCTGAGGTGGGCAGGAGTGAGCAGAGGGGGATAAGTAGGAGGGAGCAGGCTGTCCCTTCCCTGTTTCTCTCTCCATCCACTTGATCTTCTTCCTCCTGTTGAGGGCGGCCACTGCCTTCTCTTTGCAGAGGCCAGACTGCCAGCATTTCCTCCCTGCCCTTCTTTCCTTCCCATCTTAACTATCTTTAGCCATCATCAGCGTGCACGCCAGTCATAGCTGGCTCAGCCAACAGCTTCCTCTCCTGTCTCAGCACCAGGCATAAATCCTGTTAGCTTGCCTTGCCTTTAAAACCCATTGCCAGGCTTTGGTAGGGCACAGCAAAGTCTAAGTGAGCTTGAAAGGGACGTCATTGTTCACATTGTAAGTAATGCAATTACTCTTGCAAGGCTCCAACGTTGCAAGCCAGGGTTGTCTTCTCCCTCTTGAGAAGGTGGTTCTACCCTTCAGGTCACACACATCAAAAAGGCTTGTTTGTATCTGGGCTCCCCTTCTTCAACAGGAAAGCCTCCAGCTGGGCTTTAGCCAGCCTAGCCCTTGCACGGTCCTGGAGGTCCACTGTCCTCCTGCGAGTTACCGGCCCCTGCAATCTAATCTTCCCTCTAGTAACATGATGCATGGTCTGAGAAAACAGGACTCATGCTGGACGCAGCCCAAAAATAACTCAGTCCTGGCTGTCTGTGTGTGGGGATTAAAGAAATTTCCAGATGACAGGTGACAAAAGGGTGAAAAAAAATTGTTTCCTACTCTGGGTATACTCAGAGAAGGGAGAGATGCTCTGGGAATAGTATTTCAGAGGTAAAAAATATGTCTTTCCTACTTCACAGACCAAAGGAAAAAAAAGCTGTTGCTTACTCTCCTCACCTTTCATGGCTCATGGTGTGCCTCCACCCTCAAAGGCAGGTGTTGGTCACTGCCAACAGCTTCGGGGACAGGCAGAAGCAAACAGTTTTACAAGCCTGAGGTAGCCCTGGGAGAAATGTTTTTTCTAACTTTATGGGATCGTTACACAAAGAGAGGAGACTTCTCAAGGAAGTGAAGGAAAATGAAAAAACAAAAAGGAAACCTGAGCGTGACATACACACCCGTGGAGAGAGACAGGGTCATGCAGCAGCAGCTGCTAGAGCAAACACAACATCTTCATGGACCAGTAATGCTGCCACTTGCCCTCTCTCTCTCTTTCTGTCCTCTCCCTCTGGCACCACCTTGCAGCCATGTCAGCCCCAGACCTCACTGACCCTGTCCATAGAGACTTGCCGTGCACTTCTGCCTCTGCTGGGAGGGCTTTTCTGGAAAACTCCAGCTGCGGTTCCTCCCTTCAGAACAACACAACAGCAGCTGGAGCGGGCTCAGGCTGCTTGAGTATTCCAGCACACACCTAGGATCAGTGCCCTAACACCATGCTAAAAAGCAACTGTAGACTTGCTTATCTGAACCAAAGGCTAAAATCCTGGGAACCCAAATGTCCCTTGCTTCCAACCCTGTACCTCGTCCCTCCCTAAAAAAAAACCCATTGCCATGGCACTCCTTGCACTTTGTGACTGGAGCACAGTGGCAGGAGGGGGATTTTTTGTTTGTTTGTTTACATCTCCCAAGCACGTCTTGCTTCTTCCATAGCAAGTGCTTGCCTGCTCATTTACTGGAGAGGTAGAGAGATTTTTTCAGCATCTGTAGCAAACTTCATATATTGAATAAGACCTGCCAGGAGCTGGTACCCCTTCAGTAACCCCTCAGTGAGAGATGAAATTCAATTTTTTTCAAAGTTATACTACCAGGCTTAAGGGCAGACTTGGGGTATCCCACAGGACATATGTATCCTACATGGCAGGGAGCCTGTAGCAGATCAGAGGTCTCCTCGACATACCCCTGGACTGTGGAAAGTGAACTCAAAGGGTCTGTTCCTCCTGCCCACCCTCACTACCTTCCCTGGAAAAATATGTGACAAAACCCCCCCTCCCTCTCTTTATTTTGAGACAGAAATGGATGCCACTTAGCGAGCAGCACTTTTAAAGAAAATGTGTCACTCACCGAATGCCTTCTTTGGGTGTGATAAACTCCAAAATAGTCAGCTGTGTATTTTAAGGACTAACGCACTACGTTTATTTTGCATCAGCATAAATTTGACAAAGAACATGAGGTACAGAAGGTCACTCTGTTCTTTTTTCAGAGAAACTGAACCCGCCGATCAACATTTCAGTTTCCCTTGAAAGCAGAAGTATTAAAATTCACTGGAAACCCCCGCCTACTATTGGTTCTGCGAGTAACAAGTGCTTTTTGTATCAAGTGAAAATAACAGATCGTAAGGTAATCAGCTTTTTGGTAATACACTTAATCTGTATAATATAACTTCCATAAAAACTAGGCATCCCTTGAATTCAACAGAATTAAAACTCAAACAAACTTTAAAGAAATCCCAAGGTCTTTCATGAATAATCCAAGTTTTCTTGTCTTTCTGGTCAAAAATGAAAAATCAACACATTTTTTGAAGTCTTTCAGAGTCATGCTTACATTGAGGTGGATTGGTTGTTTTTTTCTTTTCATCTTGAATTTGAATTGTACGTTAGCATCACATAGATTATTGACTTTTTTATCATTGAAAAATGAGTATTGATGAAAAGTTTAGCAGCTACTTTGATAATATTTTTTAAGAAAAAAATACATGTTGTTGTTTTTATTTCTACATACTTCACTAAAAGTTGTTTGTATACATTATATATATTTAAAAATCTTTCATGATGTATCAGCAGCTCCTCTTAGTTTTACCAGTAAGAAACAGAACAGTGTGATAGTTTAGGTTATGCTGTATGGTGACTAACTGCCACCTGGCATTACCAGGTGGCATTTTTAAATTGCCTGGAAATAAGAGCTGAAAAGTTTTCATGCAGATTCTCGTCTGAACTCCCAAAGAGTAGAAAGCCAAGGACTTAATTCAGAATACGATAGGTATGAAATTCAGATGTGTATTGGAATGTGAATTTTCTGAATCTTTGGTGTTTTCATTCAAGCTCTCTTTGAAGCTGTGTTTTTCTGTAAGAACCTAAATCTTAGCTAACACACACCTCAGTCTGTGTACAGTACTCTAACATAAAAGGCTTATCTAAGCTGGCTGCAAACATTCAAGAGACAATTAAAGCCTGAAAGAACATATGACTAAATTGATATTCATCCACTCTTTGTTAGACACAGCAGAAAGGAGAAGTGTAATGCGGTAGACACGTTATTGATCAAATAATGTTATCTTCATAAATTACAGCAGGGTTTACTAATTCAGGTGCAGTGCTAATACTGCTAGGCACCTTCCAGAACAGGGCTGGCTCTTTCCACGTTCCCTCATTGCAGCACGCGGAAAAGGAGCTCAGGTCCGTATGTGGACATGCCAAAGCTTACCGGTTCTCTTTGGGTTTTTCCAGAAGAAAGACAGGTAGCCTCCTTCTAGGCCACCTCTGCAAATAGTTATCATCCCCTTAACCATTCCCAAGTCTAATATTTCATAACCCCTGCCAGAGACAGCCGGGGGCTTGCGCCTGTCCATTCACAAAGCTCATTATGACTAAAGGCTGTGAGCAGAGGGAGCAAGGGAGGTTCATGCTGGATCCTCGGTATCCTGTTCAGACATGTGCTGGGGCCCTTCTGATCCCTTCCTGCCCATGCACGCAGACTTCCTTCGTGTCTGAAGACCCAGAGCAAGGGAGGTGGAAGCGGGGAGGGCCGGGAGTAAGGGGTCCCCTCCCACTGTGGGGCTGGGATGTGGCCAAGGTGAGCAGGGGGATCCTGCAATCTACAGTGTTCATGCAGCCACTGCAGCCCCTGTTTCCAGCTTCCTAACACCTTCCACTCTCTGGAAGGAAATGTCAAATACATAAAATGGTCCAGAATCCTTACTTAAATGGAATAAACCTCTTAATTTTCTTCTCTTACACAGCTGCTCCTCTGTTTTGTACACATCTGCAGGATATAAACATAGGAAAGGAAAGCAAAGAAAAATAATTTGGGCATGGAAGTGAATAAACACCTACAGCAGTGGAAAATCATGGGGTTTTTTTTCCACAGATGGGATGGTTTGGGAAGACAGGAGACAGGCAGCTGCAACAACAACAACAACAAAAAGACATGTGAAGGCAGCAGCTAAACGAGGGGGCTTTAAGGTAGATTTGAGGAGAATCAGTGTCAAAGCTAGTAGTGATTAAGACGGTAGTTACCTAGCCAAGGAGCACAAAAAGCGGGGGGCGGGGGGAGAGGCTAAGTAAGAAAACTGCAGCAGTATTACAGGAGACACAGGAGGGAGAATAACGGAGAAAGACTGAGATTCTCTTTCCTGGTCAAAGCAAGGTCTTAATTGCTGTCACAGACTTAATGAGTTGAGGTATTAGGGTATCCATTAGCAGACTTGTAGATATTTGTTGAAGAACAGGTATCTTACCCAGCTGCTCCTCTGTTTTGTACACATCTGCAGGATATAAACATAGGAAAGGAAAGCAAAGAAAAATAATTTGGGCATGGAAGTGAATAAACACCTACAGCAGTCATGGGTCATGGGGTTTTTTTCCACAGATGGGATGGAGACAGGAGACAGGCATCTGCAACAACAACAACAAAAAGACATGTGAAGGCAGCAGAGGGGGCTTTAAGGTAGATTTGAGGAGAATCAGTGTCAAAGCTAGTAGTGATTAAGACGGTAGACCTAGCCAAAAGGAGCACAAAAAGCGGGGGGCGGGGGGAGAGGCTAAGTAAGAAAACTGCAGCAGTATTACAGGAGACACAGGAGGGAGAATAACGGAGAAAGACTGAGATTCTCTTTCCTGGTCAAAGCAAGGTCTTAATTGCTGTCACAGACTTAATGAGTTGAGGTATTAGGGTATCCGTTAGCAGACTTGTAGATATTTGTTGAAGAACAGGTAAGAGTATAATGATTAAAATATACAGGTCTATATTTATTTATTCTGAATACCTGAAGAGATGACCTGCTGAATACTTATACAAATAATAATACTGTGATACAGGTTGATAAATCTTGAAAATAGGGAGTTAAGTCTGCAGGTGACTGGAAGATAGGAAGGGTTGGCAAGTACTATGGGAAACAAGATTAGAAATTGAAATGTTGGGTAAGGCTGAAATCAACAAGCCAAAATTCAGTAATAAGGAAAATCCTATGATTAGGAAGTACAGGTCAAATGTGCCAAAACAAAATAAGGAATTAATGTGTAGGCAGCAATGCAGAAGAAAAAAAGGTCTGTGGATTACATTGAACCACAAGCTGAGTCAATCATTCCATGCTATTACATAAAGGTCAAATGTTAGGCAAGTATATATGACAGGCATGTCACATGTAAGATGTACGTTGTGACTAATTCACCCTTCTAGCTACTGAGTTTCACCTGAAGTTTCAAATTGTGCTTTGGGCACCACCACAAAATATAAACCTATTGGAAAAAAGTTCAGAGAAGATCAGTGAGAGTTATCAAAATGAGCATAAGCTTTGAAAACGTGCTCTAGGAGTGGAAGACTGAAGGATATGGTGTAGAGTAAAGGAGTGTAACTTGTGTTAACAATCTTCTGGTAAGTAAAAGGTTGTTAATAAGAACATAGGGATCATACTTACCCATGTCAACTGGTGAGTAGGATAAAAAGTGACCGGCTAAAATCAAAGCAAGGAAAACATATGCTAAAAGTTAGGAAAAGTGCCCTAATTCCAAGGAAAGTTTAGCACAGGAACAGATTTCTGAGGCTGCTTGGGGGTGGCTCTGTATAGAGTTACCGACAATGGATTAGACAAACATCCTCCAGGAATGGTCTAGGTAGATGTGACTGAAAGCTGCTGCATGTCATGATTACCAGAAGGTGGCCTAAGTAATTTTATAAGAAGCCTTTCAGTCCTGCATTTTGGAAATTTCCTATGATGACATAAGCTTATTATTTGCTCCTTAGGAAGAAACCTTCAGGCACAGCATTTTGTCAGCACTTAACCCTCATAGTCACTTGCAGTTTACTTTTGAAATCCCAAAGACTTTCCCCATTTTTACTTACTTTTGAAAAACTTAGCATGTGAACTTTTGGACCTATTTTTGACGTCAGATCTGGAAAGGTCTTAAAGACTACAAAGGAAGAGAAAGAAATGCCAGGGTCAAATCCACACTGCACACTGGTCAGTACGAGGAGAGAAGGAGGTCACCTTTTCTTAAAGCTGGCCTTATAATATACCTCATCATGTTTTCCTAACACCAAAGATGCAAAGATTCTGGGCCCCTCTGTGTCTGATGCATACATTGTACTATTTTGCAATGTCCTAACATTATTTTTAATTGTTATAAGCAGGAGTTTCTTCTCCTGCTTTCTTTTTTGTTCCTTCTTAAATTCTTAGCATTGTTTCTTTACAGCAGTTGACTTCAGTTTTCAAAAGTGATGAATGATTTAGAGATCCCTCTGTTTTAAACTCTGACACTACTTGTTATGGGCTTGATCTTTTGAAGTTACATGCTTTCTTTTATAGGCACAATTAAAGACGTTTCAAGATAGTCACTAAAATAGTGGGCATCCCTCACCACCAGTGAGCTGAAAAATGCAAGCTTTTATTCTACCAGACAACCAAGTATAGCACACTGCCCACACCAAAACCTTGAAACTTGCAGTTTCATAGTTACATCCTACACTTGGTGTGATAAAAAATGAAAGGGGAATCTGTTTTCAAATTCATACTGTACTACTATAGCTGATACCTCCTTTCATCTTATCAGTTCTAGGCTCTCCTTCATTTTCAGTCCTGAGTTTTAACACATGCCAGGTAAGAGTCAGATTGTGTCTGGACATAAACATTTGTTCTGAAAATCTCTTCCTATTAGGTTTAAGATGTAAACAATAGTATTTGACATCCTTAGATTTATATCAGTTTGAACTGCAATGTGAAATCACCTAAAACAGCCCCCTAAACTTATCTTGATAGATTGTAGATGTCACTGCAGAGAAATATGAGTACCCGTTTCATAAGCCAGCAAAAAAATGTGCAGCACAAGTGAGGGTAAAGAAAGAGATATGCATAAGAAACAAGATTTGGAGTGAATGGAGTGAACCAGTGTTTATTCACGATGGTGAGTTATCATGTATTTACCATTCATAACTCTTATCATTAGATATGTTATTACTATTCAACATAGTTCCTTCATTACTATGTCTGTTCTTCTCCTTGCTGTATTATTGTACTGTAGCAGTACCTAGAGGTCCATGGCACCCACCAGGCACACACCAGCTCTAGGTGCTGTAGGGAAAGGCAGTCCTTGGTCTAATGAGTTGTACTTCCTTGGTCTTAACGTAGTCTAGCGCAGGGCTGTTCTCCTGAGGTAAGTTACATCTGACTCTTGACAGCCTTTAGAAAACAAAAATGGTCAGCAGCCAAAAAGTTCACAACACCCCCCTGCCTGCCCTGCAATGGACAGCCCAAGCACCTCTACAAATGCTTTCAGCTGGAGTTAGTAAGCCAAGAAACCCACAAAAGTCATAATATTCATCAAATCACATAGCCCTTAAGGACTAAGTCTAACATTTCTTTTACTACATCAGGGGAATAATTTCTTATCTGACAGAGGTAAGAACTGGTTTAGCTCTGATTTAAATATGTGTGCTCTGGCTCCTACAGCTCACTTCAGCACAAATTAAATGAGAACCTTGTAATATTTTTCCTTCACCTCTTATGACTAGATTTTAACATTCATGTGCTAACAAGGGAAACTTCTGCTTTCCGTGATGAGAAAAATGCCTCCACATGCAGCAGCTTCTTGATGTCAGGTTAGGTAAAGGAAAAGTAGTATAATGGAGTGACACTCTATATTTATGGAGAGAAACTGGTACATAAACTTGTCTCTGTACGTTGACATGCAAAAAAAAAAGTACAATACTACTGGTAATGAAACAAAACAAGATAAATATCTTTATTTAATGCAACAGACTGTGTATTTTGAAATACGTCTTTTTGGTCTATTCAGCTTCAAGTACATATTTATCTGAAGACATGGGAAATACAAGGCCAGACATTGTTATTTTTGCAATGGATTGAATGCAAATTCAGTTACAGGATTTGTAGGATGTTGCCTGCCTACTCTATCAGATGCCTCACCACATCCCACTGTTCTGCTGGCACCTTTCAGCTGCCACCTTTGTTGGCCCAGATTAATTAATTTCATTTCAAAAGCATTTCACTTGTGAAATGCTTGGAGAGAGAAACCTAGTTGCTCCACACGCTCACTGTGGTGAAGGAGAGAACATGTTTCAGCCCATCAGAGATTTGAATTGCCCTTTGGAGATGCTTCTTTCTTCTCACTGAAGACAGAGAGAGCCTAGGACCGTGGCACGGCCAGCAGAGGGGTCTGCCTGGTGTCAGGTCGGACACATCTGATGTGTGCACAGTGTAGGGAGGGGAAATTAGAAGGGCTTTTCCTGGTGGGGGAATGTAGGTTTACCTGCTCCCTGCCAGGCCTTCGCCAGAAGAAGGAAATGGAGTTGAACAGTCACCCATCCTGGTTCCAGTCTACCAAACTTTGCTCTCAGCAGCTGCAACTCTCCTTCAACTGTTTTCAACACCGCTGCTTTCCCAACTTCCGCTACAGCTGTTGTTGAGGCTGAACTATCGCAGCTTGTTTCTTTCGCTTCAGAAAAGTTTATGGTAGACAATGCCACCGTTGCATATAAGCGGTAATACCTCTATGTGTTCAGTGCAGCATGTTGATTTGCCCCTTGAGCATATTGCACATATGCGCAAGTTCATGTAATGTGGCAATTTCCGTTCTTCCTTCCTGTACTCGGAAAGGATGGGTGGCTTCTATAATATGAATCTATCTATGAATATATTACATCGAGGGATCACATGCTCAGGCAAACCTCTTTAAACATCTCCTTTGATGCCTAGAGAAAGTTTTCTGCCCATTTTATTTTGGGAACATGTATAAGTGGACATTATGAAGTGCATTTTAATATTGCCTAGATTAAAAAAAGCCTGTTATTAGTAGTATCACTCATGGTAACTCCATGACAGTCAGGTACCTAATTTCACAGACACAGTGAATTGAAAAAAATTAATCTTTCTGTGGAGTAACTTAAAAGGAAAAACACGCATTCAGTATTTTTATTTTGGAATGTGTCAACTTTTCTGCTGAAAACCTTGGAGGAGCGTGCAATGACCTGCTTTTTGTTTGCTTCTACATGACATTCCAATGTTTCATTTAGGAAATGTGCTACATTTCTTTAAGAACACATTTTTAAGAAGCATTTCAGCCTCCATTTGAAAAAGCTGAAACATCAAAATGAAATAACATAATTCAAAACATAACTAAAATATTTGTTCTGAAATATTCCTTTGACATGAAAAGAATTTGTTAATTTTCTCATGGGAAACACATTCATTTTCCATTGGAATTAGCATATGCCCTTGAAAAAACCCCACAATTTAAACTGAACTGGGCTGTTTAGTATAGAAACTTTCTGCTAAAAAAGAAATGTTTGATCAGCTTTATTCATATATAGAAACTTGAAATAATTGGTCTAGTTTTTAGATCTGCTGAGCATTCATAGATTGCTTTGAAGTTAATAGTAATTCAGAGGTGTTCTGCATTTTTGCAAACCAAGCCATTTGTTTTGGTTTCAAAGTACTGTTATTTGTGACTAAGTTGAAACATTTACATCTGAAAAAGACCCACCATAAAATGGTCTACCTAAAAGAATATATGTCCTTCTTTTTCTTCCTCCTTTCCAAAATGCATGAGGTAAGAAAGCAAGATAACCAAACCTCTTTGTGGTCTGGCTGATGTAAAGACCACTGCTTCCTCTTCTCTCAGGTGTGTACGTGATATGGGGTTAGCAGAATGATGCAGAACAATTACCTCAAATAAAATAATTTCTACTACACAGTCCAGAGATTGTTCAGAATATATATTCTGAGCCCTCATCTCAAAAGACAAGGAAAGAAAAACTCCCTTTTCATCTTAAAGTGAATAAAGAATAGTTTCGTATTTTAGTAGTACATATTCTTCTACACAGTTCTGTCCAGAGGTTTGTGAGTTTTTTCTTGGTTTCATATCAAATTTGTGGAAATTCATAATATCCTTGGCTTAAACTACAGATGGGTTCAAACTAGGAACTTTTGTACAATTCCTTTGTTCTTTGAATTTGATCTAGATTGATCCTAAAACCATTGTGTAACTGGCCTCGGACTATTAACGTTTTAAGAGCTGTTCCTGCTTGTTTTTCTTCAAAGTACTTAGTTCAAAGCAGTCCAAACTAGTTCTGGTTCTAAAGCTAGGTATTAAACAAAAAATAAAATTTGCTGAAAATACATTTTTGAGTCAACCAAAGACATTGCTTTTCAGTATTTGGGGTATTTTGGGGGAAGGAATGCAAGGTACAGAGCAGCAGTATTTGTTGAACAGTGTAAATATGTATTGCTGGCATTTCTTTAGGACTATGCCTAGCAGGCTTAAAAAAGGTAAATATAATGAAAACCAAATGTTGCTTCTTGAGTCAAAGCAAATATTTTGTTTGACAAAAAGCTTTTATTTTCATTTTGCCTTAAACCAGTTACAGCTGCGAAGGGGAGGAGGCAGCAAATATTTTGTTTGACAAAAAGCTTTTATTTTCATTTTGCCTTAAACCAGTTACAGCTGCGAAGGGGTGAGGAGGCAGTGGCAGGGGGCTCACGGTGTGTGGAGATGGGAGGTGGCAACAGCAGGAATCCAGAAACAGCTGGGGCAGCAGCAGGAGTGGATGTCAGTCAATAGTGGATGGACAGAGGGTTTGATATCCAGAGGAATCAAGGCTGGATGGAAGTGTCCAGTGGCAGAACACGCCATGCCCAGCGTGTAAGAGCAGAAATCCAGGGAAAGGAGGCGATGGAGTCCACTGGAGCAGAGGAAGCCAGGGAAAGTGCTGAATCGAGGCAGCAGCAAGGCTGCGAGCTCAAAGGAGAAAGAAGGAACAGTGCTGAAGTCAGAAGCCCCTGTTTCCCCTAAAAAAGCTGCAGGAAATGTTTCTTTAAATCTGTGGCAGTTCAGGAATAGTGCAATATTTATGAGTCAATATATAATTCATCTGTTTATGAACTACCCTTTCCCACATTATTAACATTACCTTTCCCTTTTCTTTTTAAGAAAAGGCAGTGGACGTCATGCTGCTAAGCCTCACGTTGTTTTTTCTCCTGATTTTCCTTGGAGGTTTGCTGATATGTACATGTAGAAGGTAATGTACATTTCTGGAAGGTAGTATAAATTTCTGGTGTAAGAGAGGCCAGGGTGAGGGTAAACAAACCATACAATGGATTTAAGTCAAACACAGATCTTCTCAGATAAATTATGTTTACAAGAAGCAGTTAATTGTGCATTTCCGACTATTGTTCTAACAAAGGAGTGTTGGGTGTTAAGACCTAGTGTAAGATACTGAGCCCTATCACTGTCATCTTGCAGCTCCCATCGTAGTCTCTGGAGCTCCAATCTCACACCCTACTCTCAGATATCTTTCTGCCGCTATAAATGGCATTTTTTCATCTTACTCTGACTGCTGCCTCTCTACCCTCAGTGTGACTTTGCCCCATGTTTTTGCAGGTTCTGCATTCAGGGCCACCAACGTTAATCATGCCAAAGATGAACTGCATTTGCCACACTGCCCAATTTCATTTCATAATCCATGGGTATTACCGAGAGCAGTCTTTTATTCTAAACTGGACAGTTTACAAGAAATAAATAAAAAAGGCAAGTCAGGCTGACAGAAGAAATTTGCTTTGCTGTAGTATTAGTAGAGCAACGTAATAGTAGTGGTCCTACACCCACCAACAATTAATCCAGCCAACTGCCTCCACGCCACTACTTTTCTGCCTGGCTACATAGCTTTCCTATTGACATGGCAGAGAAGGCTTTCTTGAACAGAAAAATAAACTTGTTCAGGATAGGATGGTAATTCAAGATGCCTTTATATTTGGAAGGTGCAGTATGTAAATGGAACCTCTGTTAAATGTAAATTGATTATTTAATTAATGACTAAATATTATTCCTGATTAGGATAAAATAAGTTATCTATCTTCTTTTAGTAAACAAAGACTCAAGGAACTATAGATATGAAAGAGCTAATACAAAAATACAGAATAACAAGTTTCCCCTGGGCAAACAAAATATGTAATTGAAAACCATCTGCATCTAAACATGAAACAATATTCTGGTCAAATAATGAAGTGTGACTCTGGCCTCAAGAGAGTAATTCAGCTGGTAGATCTTTTCGGTGGAAAATTTACATAGTACTCAAAACCAACAGATAATCCTTTGTGATGAAACAAAATGTTTTCATGGTTCTGTGCAGACACCACTCACTCTCAAACCCAAATTCTGCTAGACCTCAGCAAAAGACTTAAAAGATGTTTCTGATGCTATGCCTGCTCCCTGTCATCCGATGTTTCTTTCTTTGATTATCACACTTTATAGGTAATATTTTTAATTATGAAAAGAAAATGTAGGAGTAATTTTTTAGCTATAGACATAGTAGCATGCCACAAGCTCTCACTTTGCTTGGAAATCATATGTTTGTGCATATCCATACAGATCTTAAATCTCTAGCAGGCTAAAAACCAATCAGGCTGAAGAATAGCTGGGAAAAATGTTGAGAAAAATATCTGCAGTGAAACAAAAAAAGGTAGAATGGCTTTAGAAACAGTAGATACCTGTCTAATTGGCTTATCTATTACAAAGCATTATTGTCTGATCTGTTCCTGCAGACATTTGAGTCGCGTGTCTGTGTCACTCTCTTGTAGGTATAGATGTCTGGAAGTTATAACCATGCCTGTTCCACATCCTTCAGATAATATCAGAACTTGGTTATCTGCAGATGAGACTCGCCACCAGGTAGAGTGTGTCTGTCTTTTTTCTCTCACTACATTGACATGTACGATATTACTTGCGATCAGAATGGTACAACATTACATTTAGAGCAGCAGGTCATTTTTAAGAAAAACTGGTAAAAAGGTATGCACAATGTTTGTAGTGAAGCCAGAAGAGAACAGAAAGCTTGTGGAGGTTACAGGAAAATGATCTCAGTAGACAGGATGGAGAAAATCCTCAGGGGAATATTATGTCAAGTGTGCCTTGAAGTGTTTCAGCATATCCACAATCAACGGGCCAATATTTTAAGGAGCAATCACCCTGACTCCCTGCAGAATAGTCAGTTATGGGATATTACATGTATAAGTATGTGGACAAGTTATCAAAGGGAAAGTTTTTGTGGAGATCTGCAAGTCACTGGGTATGTTGTAGTAAATGTGGACATTCTTATGGCAAATAAGAGGAGGGTCCACAATGCATGCAACATAACCTACCCCAACTGTGCAGCTGCTGTGGAACAAAACCATGTACAGAGGTGTTAACTTTGGAACAGCTGATGTGCTGTAAGTCCAGAGGCTAGCTTATCTCATGGCAAATTACAAGCCTTTAGTCAATGGGGCAAAACAGAAAACAAATATTTTCAATATTTGTGTGGTTTCATTAATGGTGTGCCTTGAAGTGTTTCAGCATATCCACAATCAACGGGCCAATATTTTAAGGAGCAATCACCCTGACTCCCTGCAGAATAGTCAGTTATGGGATATTACATGTATAAGTATGTGGACAAGTTATCAAAGGGAAAGTTTTTGTGGAGATCTGCAAGTCACTGGGTATGTTGTAGTAAATGTGGACATTCTTATGGCAAATAAGAGGAGGGTCCACAATGCACGCAACATAACCTACCCCAACTGTGCAGCTGCTGTGGAACAAAACCATGTACAGAGGTGTTAACTTTGGAACAGCTGATGTGCTGTAAGTCCAGAGGCTAGCTTATCTCATGGCAAATTACAAGCCTTTAGTCAATGGGGCAAAACAGAAAACAAATATTTTCAATATTTGTGTGGTTATCATTAATGGAGCTCCTTGGCTGGCACATTCAAAGCTTCTTATCATTGTCTGTCATTGTGTGAGTTAGAGGAAAAAATGTGCTAGTTGGGCAGTGGTCTAGATCCCTATAACTCAGGTTAAGCTACAGAGTGAACTGTGCTCTAGGAGGCATGGTAAGATTGACTCTTACCTGGTCCTCCTGCAACACGATGAGAAGGTGCAGGTATGCCCAAACTATGTTTTTTTGGGGGAAACATCATTGAAATAGAAAACTGTAATGAGCATTTTCTCCATCCTATGTACTCAAAACATTTGTTCAGAGCCTCTGCAAGATTTCTATTAATTTTACTCTGTCCTACTTTATCATTGTACTTACGCTGCAATATCAAAATATCTTCTAATAGTGTATTCAGCGATGTAACTAACAACTGCCAATGTGAACTGTTATGTCATCTTCTCTCCCAGGGGTAAAATGTATGCCTTCCAATATTGTGCTTTGGTTTTTGTATAAACATACCTACATGATTGCAAACTCTGACAGAAACCATGGACCATCTCAATTCATGAATCACAATTTGAATTGTGAAGCAAGAGGCGTGGGTTGTTTTGTTTTATTTTACCTCCCCAAAGACAAATTTATGGAAAAACTGATGTGCATATGCTGTATAATCATATTACAAATGACAAGATTGAAGTGTTTTGAACTTGCACCTGCAGTTCATTCCACAAGCCTTGGGCTAGCTCCCAAGAGCAGTCTGTGTTCCTCTTCTTTACAGTCATCTTCTCAGAAAAGCAAAGCCCGAGAGCTCCAGAACTGGACTGAAGCAAGTCTTGCATTATTCTCAAGATTCAAAGTCATTTCTATGACACTTCTGGCCAAAATTATTTGACCAAATTTGACCCAAAAGGTGCCATATTTACCACCTTTTCTGTGCAAAAATCCGTTGGTGCACTTTTCACCAGTAACAGTGTACAAATTAACTAATAATACCTGTTGTGGCTGTCACATATGGACTGGCAGAATGTAAAGATAAAATCATCATCATCAAACTTATATTCTGTATCTCCCTCCACCCTAGAACTGCATACAGTGTTATTTAGGGGTCTTTGTATTCAATATATAAATAAAAAATCAGAGTAATCAATGATCACCACAAAAAAATATATTTAACATCACTAACAGAGAAAGATTTCTGTCCCCAAACTGTTACAAACACTGCATATACCTCTGACAGGAAGACGTCAGCATAGCTGTGTAATTACTGTCTAGATGATTACAAGTGGCTGAGATGACTGTTGATGGCACTTCTAGGAAAGATAAATTGAATAATGCGTATGGAACATATCAGTTTCTCAAATATGGCTGACACCTGAAATAGCAAAGACATTGGCTTTGGACATACTGTAAGAGTTAAGAAGACTGTGGAGAATGGTGCTGAGATAATCTGTTTTATCCAACAAATAAATATAAACTCTGAAAGCTAGACTGTGACTTTGACATAAACCTTAGGTACATTCTCATGTCATCCTGGAGGGTGACAAGCAACAAAATTAGGGCTCAGAACAGCTAAGCAAATTTGCCTGTGAACAACTTTTAGATTGAGAGAGTAACTCTCATGATCTCTGTAAACCATTTATGTGACAGAGTAAGTAATCTGTACTAATCCCAGATACACCAAATAAGTAGCATGTTTGTAAAAATATTCAGAATTTGTAATACCACTGAATGCAGATGTTGTGCATAATGTAATTTTTATCCAACAGAAACAAATATCAGTGCAAATGAAGATGCACTCAGAGATTACTATGGGGATACCAGAAGAGAATGGGGACGAGAACATTCAACAACAGAAATGTTTGAAGGAATTTGGATTAGAAGACCTGCAGGGATGATAGGCTTTTTTTATCTGCATGCAAGAGTTACCTTTCTGTGAGTTGGACAATATTCTGACAGATCTAAGAACGGCTGGTACTGGAGTTTTTCTGAGCCTAATAATTTGAAGTATTTTGAGCTCTGACATTGTGTAACTCTTAAAATAAGCTTTGGATCACAAAAGCAAAGCAGTACCTCACAGTTTGTCTCTAACTACTACTGATCTTCAGCCCAGTCATAATACACCACCTCAGACAATATGATCTACTATTGAGGTCCACTTGGGTTAAAATGGAATTAGAGTTAGTGTTTCATAATGCTGCAATAGCTTCGGAGTACTGTCTGATAGATCAGTGCCTTTGAAGACTGACTGTTCATAGAAATCTCATACTAGCTATTCAACATCTGATTGGTCATGAGAAATGGTGGAAGCAACGAATGTTTCTGGAAACAGCAGCAGAAGCTCACAAGGGTTCTCTAAAGCTCCAAAAAAAATCCCTTTCTGAGGCACTGCATGGTGTAAGCAGGCATCAACCGGAAAGAAGAGTCATGTGTGAAGACATAAGGTCTTTTCACGTGATGGACTTATTCCTCTGCAGTTAGTAAGAGGAGGAAACTTTAGAAAAGGTGAGCTATGCCAGTTCGTTTTGAGGTACACAACCAGGGCAGACTGTTTTAACTCTTAGTTGAGACAATATTTATTTGACTAAAAGAAAAAGAATATAGGCCCTTGATTTTGCAAGTAAGATGTTTCTGTAGACTTTTTTGTAGGCAGAAAACACAAATAAATGATGGACCTAATTTTCTGGAAGGCTTGGAAGCTACCTAAAAAATTCTTGCTTTCATTTCTGGTAAAATTTCTCCATGTTCAAAATAATATTGGTTGAAGGAAATATTTGATTACACATCTTTTGTATTATTGTAGGGGACAATATAAAACTTTTGTTTGTGCTATTTTGAAACATTCAGTTTATAAGATACATTTCTGTGCAGAGTTTTGATTCACCTGAATATGCCTTTTTTGGTAAAATGTCTCCCTCAGCACAGTGGAAAAGACTACACTCTTTCTGCTTTAATACTAAGAATGGCTGGTAACATCTCAAGAGCCCAAGCTGGAAATGCCTGAACAACAAAACGACTATCATTGACTTTGTTTGCCATAGGATCAAGTTCGTGACCTCAGGAAAAAACAATCAACTTTACTAGCTAGTGTTACCTTTCCTGTTGCATTGTACTTTTTACAGAAGGTAAGGGTGGCCTTACCTTTGAACATGAGTGCTCTTCCCCCTGTACCTGTCAGCCTGATGCCTACACAAATCCTCAGGGAGAAGGTGAATGGTAGATATCAGGTACTGAATCAAGTTTCAGTAATGACAACTCCTGTAACGTCTCCTTCTCTGTCTTGAGTGCAGATGGGAAAACCAGCAATCAACATACTCATTTTTCTCTTGGATGGTCAGACGCCACCTCTGTGGGTAGACAAGGTAATTTGCCTATCAGCCATGGTCCAGGCATGTTTTCTCAAGAAGAGGGGGAAGAATGACTACTTCAGTTAAAAATCATTACAGGAGGCATTTAGAAAACAAGTGTCATGAACTTACAGGTTAACTTGGTGAGGATATAGAACTGATATAATGAAAGAATCAGAAGTACCACACATTGGCCAAACACATCTGGAATCCAGACTTCATATAGTGAAATCAGGCCACAGTGAATATTATATTGTTCCTTAAAATATATTTTATATACGTCTATTTTATATAGTTTTGGCTTGCAGCGCTTGAAGCCCACAACCAGTGTCAGGATTTAAAACAAGACAGAGATCCTATAGATTAAATTAATTTTACTATTTTACCTGAAAATAGAATAATTCTTTTAGATTAAAATTGCTTTGCTTACAAGAAGCCTCAGTTTTGGTCAACACACACAGTTTGCCCACATGCACATGGCAACCTCCAGAGACACACCACATAAAATGAAATATTATAATATCAGTTGTATGGAAAATTAATCCTAAAGTGCAAATTTGATAGTAAAAAAATTAGTATCTGGACCCTTCTGAGAAAGACTTGACCAATTTGTTTACAGAATAGTATAATTTTCCTTAAAATAAGAATATTATTCTAAACCTATCCTAGACCTATTCTCCAATAGTGGATTATTGTGCAATGTATACATGAAGAAATATAATTATCTGAAAGCAAAGCTGTACCATCCTCAGTATGGCAATAAACACTTAAGTATATACAAAATCTTACTCAGCTCAGCTGGCTTGCTCCTGTGAATGAAGCACTTGCCTTCACCTTACCTGTGAATGAAGCTCCTGTGAATAAGATTTTACCTTCTGGTATTCAAGTGGCACGACCTGATGAGACACTGGGCAGTGCGTTGCACATAGAGAGATTGCTCTTCCTCTCCACTTATGCACGTACAGAGGGCTCTGGAGTCAAAATCCCTTTGTCTGGATCATAAAGCCCTGTGATATAATATGACTTTTTACGCCTTCAACTCCAAGTCCCCACTTCTGCCAAGTACATATAGCACACAGGGACTTAGGTCTAGGAGCATTATACAAAATTTGTGTTTCTTCCTGAACATCAGTGACTATGTAGATATCAGGTGTAACTTACTGTAGTTTCTGAAGGCACAACAGCCCCTTCCCTTTGCTTTGAAAGGAGGATAATTGCAAGAGGATGAAGGGAATCAGCAAAGCAACCCCCAGACTTGGGACTCTGCACGAAGGCTGGTCAGGTTGTCCATTGCTGCCACCTACCGTACAAACAACCTGCTTGTAAAGAGAAATATTCCTCAAGTTTTCAAACTGGTTTAACTCAGGGCAGGTCTGCTGCTTTAAGCGCACTGATATAATTAAAGCAGTGCACCTTTCTCTCTACCTTGAAGACCTGGCCTTCCTTAGGGACAGGATCCACCTCCCCTAATTTTAGTCTTCTCAAAGTTGGATGTCTAATAAAACGTAACTGGTCAGAGCCCTGGGATACCGAGAGAAGACCTCCAGTGAACACTTTGTTCCAACCTAAAACAGGTGTCTAAGGCAGGATGGCTCTCCCCTCTGGAGATGCCCATCTCTTTCTTGTTAGACCCTAAATGATCAGACTCAGATTAGATGCCTACATTGGCAAAACACACTTTTCTTGACCTAGTTATTCTGGCTCTCCCTACCCAGGTGAAAGGAGTTACTTTGGCCAAAGAACAGCTTGGCAGGTGTAGCCTTTGCCTCTGGGAGTTTTCCAGCACAGTTAAAGAAGTCACAGTTCATATCTCATCACGGTTCACACCAACATTATTAAGCCAGCAGCAGCAGTTTTGATCAGAAACAGCCTTGATCAAGAGCAAGGGCAGAGAATCTCAGGCCACAGTATTTAGGTTGAAGTCTGAGTTCACAATTTTATTCTTCTCACTATCAAATGAGAAGGATATCCATCTATCTATCTAACTTTCACATAATTGTATACCTTTATAAGTTTCACTAAAGTGAAATGTATATGTGGAAGGAACATGGTCAAGGAAATGCTGTCTATATGGAAAAAGGCACCAATATTCATCAGGGCCAAGTGTATGGTGCATATCGTGTTCTTAGCATACTGCCTGTATTTCTCCATTACAGCTGTATACGTTATCTGCTGGCATTTGAATAGTCAATGCTAGCCGACTGGTACAACTTGATCTACTTACATCTAAAGGAACCAGATGGCCCCTACAAAGTAACTCTAAAGATAAAGATGACGTTGAGAAGATAAAAATGCTTTAGTGGCTCGTGCAGCACTGGGTGGCACTAAGAGTTGTATTACTGCATCTCATCAGAATATACTCATGTCAGCGTATTTTCGGTAATCTCAGAAAAAATCCAGGTCACAGCTTTGAATGTTAATTGCATATAAAGCCTGTCACCATGCTTCTGGTTCTCCTGAAACCTGGCAGGTGATCAAACCCCTAACCATTGGACAAATAGTTAGAGAATATGATTTTGGTATTTAGTTCAGGAAAAGATTTGGAGTGACATAGACCCAGTGAAGCAGCCAACACCTTTGAGTCAAAACTACCATAGCTTTACTCAGCTTTCCTATTATCACCCTCTAATTTTGGAAAAGCTTCTAAAAAACGCAGTCATACTTATCTAGCTGCAGTAAATCCAAAACACGTAAGCATAAAAAAATACATGTATAATACTTAGGCAAAGCAAGACATTAACAAAGAAGGAAAGAAGAGATGGAAGTGGAGGGAAAGAATGAAAGAATTAGTATTCCAGGCCATACAACAATATTATTAGGTTTTCATTACCTCACAAAATTAGTGTGGATCCAGCAAGCTGCCACCTTGCATTCATATAGATGAAAAATAATTGTATATTGTGCCCACTTTCAGCAGGCTGAGGTGAATTTACACTAACATATATTCATTATATTGTGAATGTAGTCAGCTTTGATGCATTGTAAACCTGCCCTTCTTGACTGAAGAGTCTGGGAAGTATGAGGTATTCAGGGTTATATAAAGACTGTAAATTATTTGCATCTTTACATCTCTCAATTTATTTCTTAAAAAAAATCAACAAAGAATAAAATAACAAAATACTTGTCCCATATGTAGCATATATTTTGGATTCCTTTAGATAGAAACAATGTATGTTAAAGGAAAAGGCTCTTCTGTGCCTGGTGAGCAGTTGTTAGTCCTGGTAATTTGAAATTAAGAGGCTTCAGGATAACCTGTTTGGGGAATTTTTGTTGTTAACCTCCTGCCATATTCCTGGCATATGGACTTGTACTAAACGTGGACAGGAACCGCTTTCCCGGCAGTGGAAACTGGGGTAAACTGCTGGGCTTGTGGGAACACAGAGGTGCCAGGGCCACCCCACTAGTGGGTGGCAGGTCATTTTCCTCCCAGCTCTAGAGCCACGGGTTAGTCGTAACGGCACAGGAAGGTTTGGGGTAGAGGCAGCACACTTCAGATGACTAAGTTAGTGAAAACGTGGTGATTATCAGGCCATGGTGATTATTGATTGAGTAACCCAGTATATCCTGTGATCTCTGTAAATGTTACTTTTCTAGGGCACCTCAGCCCTCGACCTGGAGCACTGCTGATGGGGTGGTACTTTGAAAAAACTGGGAGCTCTTCTCACTAAAAATAGCCCTTTTTGGTTGTTTTTATGTACATTTTTTTTCATGTGAATAGATTTTAAACACTAGGTGTCAGTCAGTCACCTCACAAAAGCAAACTCTTAAGCCATAGCACATTTGTCTTTGGCAGTAAAAACTTTTAAGGGGAGCACGTACAACAATGTACACATTAAATAATAACTGCAGTAATGCCAAAGCCAGCTGCAGCAATTATTCCACAGGGCTGTTTAGCAGCCACAGAGATCCCAGAGCCAGGGAACTTGGAGAAAACCCTTTTGTAGAAAGACCCTTGCACACACTGTGGTGAGTATTCACTGTCTCTGTAAAATCCTTGTTAATCTGTTGTCTGATGTTACAGGTGACTGGTAAATTCCTCTGGTAAATCACCCATGCTACTCCAGCTTCTGGAGCATTTGTAAAAACTTATGTTTCAAAAGAAAGGACACCCGTCAGCTAGGTTGAAAAACAGGAGTTCAAGCAGCACTCTTATCTTCTGAATTTCCTCCTAGCTAAGTTAGGACACTTGCCTAGGACACTGGCAAGGGGTCATGCTACCGCATTTCAAGAAGTTATGGGCCCCTCTTGTTTTTCTCACTTTTGGAGGTTGCTCCCCACAGGGGATGCCCACAGGGCATCATTGCCATACAGCCAAGCTGTTGTGACAACTGAGGGCTGTTTAAGAAAAATGCTTGCGTTGACAATAGAGTTTGAGTATTGCTCCTTTTGCCAGTCCTCCAGCAAAGAGGCCAGTTGCCTGGTGGTGAACTGCAGCAAGAGTCACCGGACTTCACAAGTCAGGCCCCTCAGGCAGGTCTGCACTGAGGCTCTTCAGTTTCATGGATCTGGCTTTTAGTGACCTGGTGCCACAAGAGAGAGATACCCGTGCTGTCTCCATAGAATAATGATATACAAGAGGAGCTGTTTGCTTAAGCACTGCTGCATGACTACAGACATAATGACTCAGGACCCAAAGTAATACATCCTCACTGAGCTCCCAGCGTGGATATGTAGGGTGGCATCCTGCTGCCTCTCCGCTGTGTGACTTGGGCACCCAGCTTTCCCTTCGGGTTGCATCACAGACCTGTCTCAAATGGTCACAGTTCCACTAGGTGTCAGGGCACGTACATCTTCTAGGTCATCTAACCAGTGTCTGAAATTTGGCTCTCTAGTTACAGAGTTTTTTATTATTCTCTTCAGCTACATTTTGATTCAGAAATCTCAATAATCCTCCACAAATCTGTTACCTATTCTTGAAACATGTTCAGACTGTCATTCTTTCCTGGAACCATACATGTGTATCATTTCAAACACTCAACTACTTTTAAGACAATGTGACTGTGTAGTTTGAATGGAAACTTACTCTAGAGTGTATGAAGAAATGTATTTTACAATTCTGATCTCTACTTTTTTACACATACATTTAAAATTACTGCATCTCTGCTGTGAGACTCTGAGGAGAAATGTCTTTTATGACATGCTGACCCCACAATATACACTTTTTTTTCAGCCACCCTGTGAGATCCCAGGATTCTGGGCTTATGCTGCTCTTGACTATCTAATCCTGGGGTACCAAATGTTAGGTTAGTGCAGCAATCTCCATGTGTCAGTCCACAGGATGAAGGACCACCTAGGACATGTTGTCAGAAGAGGCAGGTAACAGCTTTCAGGCTAAAAGAACAGAGCTGGATTTTTCACTGCTCTGTACTTTGTGAGGCAGAATACAGCCATGTGCAGGGCTACCCCGTGAGAGCAGTTGCATTTCCACCCCCTCTTCACTCATCCTGCCTGAGCATAGGTCACTGCAGAAGGTGAGGGGACTGGAGAACCAGTCCCTTTGATGTCTAGACGATCACTGCATTTGGGTCTTTTTTATATTATTTAGTTTGTTTGATCTCACATCACGGCTTTAGTACTTTTTTTCTTGGTGATGGGAAGAAACGGCAGTGAATTAGTTCCTCATCTATGTACCTGTCTTCCTGCTGTGATCGCTTGGCCATCCTTTCTTGTTCCTTTTACTTCAAGGTAGTTTTACACCTGCACATCATCATGATGGCCATGACAGCCCCTCAAATCAATAAAAACTAGACATATTTGTATGGCAAGCCTTCTACCAAGACAAAGGCTGCCTTGTGTGGAGCAATATGCAAACACCTATACCCAGATTCACCCCACTTAAGTGAGGTGCCTCTTTTAGAAAACCAGAACCCCTTTGTAGCCCATGGAGAAAGACAGACACCTCCAAAGGATAGTTCATTCCACCTGAGGATGTCTGTTTCCTTCTACTTTTCTCCCTGGACTTGCAAGAGCTCCCTCTTACTCTCCCTCTTTCTACAAGAGCTCTAGTTCAGCACATAAAGTTAGTTGAAAAGAAATAAGGGAAAAACAATATCAAAAATGTAGCAGCACAAATACAAAACATAGTTAAAAGGTAGAAAATGGAAAGATGGGGGAAAGCAGTGTAGTGGTGAATAAGAAAATGGCTCTCAGGTGCCCTGTGTTCTCAGACCTGTCATCAGAAGGTGCCCTGTCTTGGCCATGTATACCTGTTAATTTGAAAGTTCTGTCGTTTTCATAATTCTTCTTTTGAGCAGATGCAAGACTGGTAACTGTCACTGAAAATGTCCTCCTGATTGCTTAAAAATAGCCATTTATGACTCCATCTAAAGTCAGTTCAGAAAAGTGGGATGAATTTTGGACTCATTATCTGCTTTAAGCTTAAGATTGACCTGGTGTCATGAGTATTGTCTTTGCCTCACTCAGAACCAGAACTCAGAACGTGAAGCATGTGATACTAAGCTGATTTGATCTGAGATACAGCCATAAGCAAAAAATTGTATCCTTCCAAATTATCATGTGGGTCTTTTCTTCCAAACTGGCTATATGAAGCTGAATTTGGTGTTTTACTGCTGAAGTAAAACAAACGAGCACTGTAATAAAAGAACTTTATGTCCTTCGCCTATGGGAATCCTTTCATGGCTATGGAGGTTGACTGAATTGGCCTGACACAGACTCTGCTCTCTCCCTTGATGACTACTTCTTTAATGTTTGTGAACACTGAATATTTATCAGTCTTCTACCTTCAGTCAAACTCTGGCTGAAGCTGGCTAGCAGGATTAAGAAAAAAAGAAGTGGTGACTGAGAGACATGGGTCCATACACATACGGAGCATGATCAGTCCAACCTCATTTACCTAATAAATCAGGCTCAAAGTTCTTGAAGACACACTACTACTCTGAAAAGTGAAATTTTCAAAATATTAATATACCATGCACAAGATCTGTCCTTTAATGAGGTTAGATAAATTTATTGAACTAAATTAAATTAGTCTCACACATACTTAGAAAACTTCAGTAAATGAGCTGATTGGTATCATTCATACTTAATAATTACTTTGAAGACTAAATTCTATTTTTGTAATCAATAAGGAGTAAAAGAATTCACAGACTCAAAATGCTGAAGGTTTTTTTTGCCTCTGTAAATGAAGATCTTTTCTTAAGTGAAGCTGAGTGAAAGGGCTCTCTGAAAAAAACCCAATTGTTTTACAATGCATGTAAAAGCATGACATTATTGGTCAAAGAAACAAAGTGAGATAAACACTGAGCTTTTTGGAAATAATATGGGTTTATTAAATATCTGATTTAAAAAGCATACAAGTCATTATTGTGGTTGCACACATCCTAAAGATGTGTTCAGCTCTCTCTGCCATTAAAGTATAATTTTTGCACTTGTGGTGAATGCAAATGAAACTATCACGTAAACTTTATGAGGGCACACCAATCTTGCTCCCAAAGAAATTAATAGCAAAGTTCTCACTGAATACATGGACTTCCTTTATTCCATTGAAACACTGGGAAGTGCATACAATTCTTGCACAAAGCCTGGCTGTTCAACACAGCAAGGTAGAGACTGATTTCAGAGTCCAGTGTCATCCATAGAAGGAGAGAGAGGTAGATGCCACCTGAGTATCACATCAGGATGAAGATATATTTTCCTTGGCTTAAAAAGCCAGTATAATTGTGCAAGCAGGAACTATTTCATAACAAATTTGGAGGTCCTGAAACTAATGTTATTTCAATATTACAAAAATCACATAGGAGACAAGATTAAAAGATACTAATTTTGGTTGGCTGGCTGGGTTTTGTTTTGTTTCTGTTTTGTCTCAATTTTTTTGCCAAAGCTAGATGATACTTGATATAAAGCAGCAATTAGATCTGTTGGATCATAACACAAACATCCTGTCAAGACAAACTGATGGTCTATCTAGTTTTTTCCTATGTAGTGTGTGGGTGTGCTTTTTATCTATTTATTTATTGGTTTCAAGAATGTTTGGAATTAATAAGAAGGTAATAAAGAGCAAACCGGAAAATATTATAATGACATTGTAAAAATTCAGGGTGTATCAGTGGCTCAAAAACTGCGTGCAGGTCTGGTTGTCCAACCCAAAAACAATACAATAAATCTAGAGAGCAAAAGACAACAGCGGTGAAAGGTGTGAAATAGCTTGCATCTGAGAAGGAACTAGGTGGTCTAGGATCCTTCAGTCTGGAACAGAGGTAGTTAAGGGGAAGGATGGTTATACTGGCTATAAACTAAACAACTGGCTATGAACCAAACAAATCAGATACATCTCTTCCAACAACATGCATTATTAAGCTGTAAAAATCTTTGCCAAGGAGTGCTGTGGATGCTGATGGTCAACATGGGTTCAAAAGGTAATTAAAAATACATTAACCCTTGATTCATCAAGAACTATTAAACACACTTCTGTGATTCAGGAAGCCCCTGAGCTACAGACAGCCAGACAGGGGGAGGCTGCATGATACACTTGTCTCCTTCTTACACCCTTCCCTTGGCCTCTCGCGGTATGCCAGCTGGAGGAGCAGTTGGGTTGGCAGTGCCAGGTGCCCTCCCTACCTGCCCTGGGACCTTGTCCTTGGCATGGAGTCCTCCAGACTAGATACGGAGGGGCTAAGGGGCTGCCCTGTCTGCCTGGGGAGGAGCGGGCTTTTAGGACACCAAGTGATGCCCTCCCTGAGAGGGAACACAGAGGAGGTTTAGAGCTGAGCTCCTTCCTCTTCTTTCTTGTGCACCGCTTGGCAAGGGGAAGAAAATATAGTCTTTGAAGTGTAGATAAGCTCGTCACCTTTGATAGGGGTATGAGCAAGTGTGGCCCATATCTTCTTCCTGGAATCTGTTCACTAAAAATGGTGAATAAGGTCAGAATACAACCTGGCACAGCAACAATGTCCTACAGAACAGCCACCCATGATTTTGGGCAGGGGCACGTGACCTTCTGGGGGTCCTTTTTAACAGCCATACTGGCAGGGGTATTACCGCTGCGTTGTGGGTGCAGGCACAGCACCGGCTATGGCAGCTCCCATCTCTGCATGAGGACACATGCCATGCAGAAGTGTGTCATCTACAACTGGTGGGCACTTTTCATGTTTTGACTCCCTCCTCCATCTTCCTCCCTCCTTGGAAAGGAAAATGCTTGTCCAAAGATGCTGCCTGCATGTGGATGTGGAGCAGAGAGAATCCATTTTGTTCAAAACAAAACTTTAAACTTGTTCAGTGTGTTCTGCTATCTCTGCTTTGCTGCTTGATAAAAGAGATAATGAAATTGGAGATAAGAGAAAAAAAAAAGACCTATCTTGATCTGTTTGCTTTTTCCCTGTAAGTATTGTGTGTTAGGTGTCACTAAACTTTGTTTCTCTTGCTTAATGTGACATTGACTTCAGCAGAATTTATTAGTCATTTGTTCAGTTTGTCATCCCTACTAATCTGAATTTATTCATCCTTAATTTAAGTTTGTATTTCAACACAGAACTGGGACAGTGTGTGAGCCTGACTGACGCTTAATTTGCTTCCCACGGTGAGAGGGATGGCAGAGACGGGCTGCAGCCTGGGCTGGCTCCCCTGGTGCAGCTGCCAGCCCGCTGCTCTCCTTACAGCATAAGGTGAGTTTCTTCCTTCAGTGAAAGAGTGAGGAAAATCTTGTCTTTCATAGTTTCATGGGTAGATAGATAATTGATAGATGGCGTGAAAAACTGAAAACTTCCACTTCACAGGCTTGCACTGAAGGCAGCAATTTACACCAGTGGAAAGCAAGATAAAACTGAGGTATTCTGTTATAGCATTGTTTTACGCTCATGCAGAAGAGTGGTGAATCAATGAAAGGCACTGAGCATTCAGGCTGACCCTTCCTTAGCTGTGAGTGAAGGTGTCCCAGTTTAGTCCTCTTGCCACATAAGTGAACCAAGAAAGCTTCTGCTCTGAAAGCTACTCAGTTAAAACAACATAAATGGGTTTATATGGGAGAGGGGAAGTGCAAAGGAGGAGCAGTGCAGGTGGGAAGCCTGTATTTATTTCTTCTAAATCACTTAAAGATAGAATTTGCTCCCTTTAGAAGTGTTTTTCATCAGCAATGCAAATTGATAGAGATGTGACATACCAACCTCTCGTGCGTGTGTGATCCCAGGAAGCCCTTTTTACTTAGGCTCTCCAAGACTAGTTTTTATGACTACTCCATATCACAGAAGCACCTTCTATTGTATGGATGTAGCTGAGATTGGGCAAGGGGTTGGCTCAAACATTATTTCACTGCAGTTATCCGTGGATTGCTGAAATTCTCTGTAGCTGAACGGATTTCAGAAAAGAAAAGCATGGAATATAACTATCTAGCTATGAAACGTCAATGTAGCATAAAAACTACTTTGCTTACATTCATATGCACAGGAGCTCTGTCATACCCAAACACCGAGTCAAAGGAGAAAATTTTCAGGGAAAACAGATACAACTTTTCAGCATGATTTTCCGTAACAGTACCACATTTTAAACCGAAATAAAGAGAAAAGGTCATCTTGAAAAAGCAGAGTCTTCCTTTCCAGCCCAAAACAGTATGATCTTTCTATGAGCCCTCCCAGCTTCTACTTGCCCTTTCCAGATTGCCTTCTAAAAAACACTAAGAAAAAAAAGACCCTAAATACACGTTCTTACCCTTTAGATCTAATTTGATAAAAACTGCCACCCTCCATTCCCCATATGGCTGCTGGTCATGGCCAACACAAAGTTAATACTGTTACCAGAAATGAGCTTAACTTAACTCAGAACATGTGTTTGCCTGTACAATGGCATTTTAGAAAACTTTGCTTATGTTTCCTCATCCTCAACTTTTCTATGGTTTGTTTGTTTGAAAACAACATTTGAAATTCAATTACATTTACTGCAATTCTGAGAAGGGCCCCTGCTTCCTTTTTAAAACAACTCACGGAGAAAACAAAATGGGGACTGTCAAGAAAAAAACCAAGCTGCTGCTGGTGCAAGAGACTGTCTCTAGAGGCTGGCTTTCCCCTTCTTCCTTTAAGCAGATTTACCTATTTAAGAATATTACCTTGTGCATACCTCACTTCCAATTAGTCTTGCACTGAAGGGTCCTCTCAGCAGTCAGTAATAACTGCAGCTGGATCATATGGTAACAAAGCAAGAAGATGTCCTGGCTGAAGAGTCCCCACCAGCCCAAAAATAACTTATATTTGTGAAAAAATAGACAAAGATCCAAACTCTACCTAGACACAGTGACCTAAGATATCACACTGCTTTGACCATACAGTCCTCTTTTAGAGTAGTTTTGTGTGATTGCTCTTCTAAATATAGGGAATCTTCAGTGTAATTAGTCATTAAAAGGCACAAGAACATTTTGTTATTAATAGCTCAGATAGCAAAAGATGAACGACATGAACATTCCCTGATGCAAAATCCTCTTCCTGAGGGCGAAGGATTACCAGATCTCCAGAGTCTGGAACCGCATCTCTGTCCCCTTTACTGAAGGAAGCTCATCTACAGAGTGTATATAAATAAGTCTCTTAACTCTCCCCTCCATACATAAGCAGGTCTCCCCTCAAGACCTGCCTTAAAGCTTCAGTACTGCTTGCGGCTCAAGTAACAGTAACAGAACAACTACCTTCTGAAATTTGATATTCTGATACGATTTTCTAGAAATACAGATAAATTGGGACCTGAGGGAGCAGAAACATCTTTAGCTAGTTGTATGATGGGCAGCCATTTGGTCAGTGCAAGGGAGTATCATTAAATGTCCATTTATCTCCCTGATTGCTTTACCACTACGAAGTCTTCCACAGTTGCAGAGCCCAAGCTCTCCCTAGGCCATTATATCCCATTCTGGTATACTGGACTAAGCTAATGGCAGGCAGAATAAAAAGGTCTCCCAAAATGTCCAGCACTGTCTGTTGAGTATTGAGACAGCATCACTCTTAGGGATACCCCAAAATTTCAGATGGATGAACATGACATGGGATTTATCAGTAAATCATGGTGGATAGATGTTAGGAGTTTCCACTGTACTAGAAATTCACCTCTAATCCACATAGGAAAGAAAGCAAAGAAATGAAACCTTATTAAATAAAGTACGTGGAAAAAAGTTTGAAATAATTAAAACATTAGGCATAAAATACAAATATTTAATTCCAGTGTAGACTTTAAAAAAAAAATCTAAGATTACTATCACCTTTTATTACAATTGAAACAAAAATTGTGTATAAGAAAAAAATTCTGGTGTTGAATTTTCATCACATTTTTCTTCTTCTGAAAAAGTTGAATTTTATTACCATGGGCTGAAACAAACAGGAAAATAGTTCAGGTTATATTTGGTTGGGTGTTTTTGTTCAAAACTCAAACCAGAAGGAAGACTGAACGAGTGAAGTTAACTTTCCTTTGCAATTTTATGTTCATAAACTTTTACATATATGGGTTCACTCGAGAACGATGAAAGAAGTTGTAAAACACCACAAGACTGACACGAATCAACATAATTCTGCATCAACTGGTAGTATGTAAAAGAGAAGTCTGGGGTTTATGAAACCTCAAGACACTGAAAAAAGTAAGTTTCATTAAGCATTTCAAATTTTGCTACTTTCTCTATTACCTGAAATATTTCTTTTTAACAATTTAGAACTAATTAAAATATATGACTACAAATAAATAGATAACACTAACCAGAGATCTTAATCAAGCAAGAGACAGCTGTTTATGTGTAATCCTTGCATATTTTTATGAAGGCAGCACTGCTGGGTAAACATAGATGCCTGAACTTCTCTAACCAAAACCCAGTCTGGAAAAGCTGCCAAATGACAAAACCAAAAGCTATATACTGTATATATACACTTACCAGAGTGGCACTTTACAAGTGTTCAGAAGATTTACCTGAAATCAGATCTTTCACATTTAAAACAATTCTGTCTTTGTGAAGAACACACCAATGCAAAATGTCAAAAAAGAAAAAAAAAAAATTTAGAATTCATTTGTCATTTTTTCTATAAGAAAAGTAAGAAAAATGGCAGTTACCTATGAAAAAAAAGTCATTTCTGTCATACTCCCATTTTTAATAGGAACACGTTACTATTAAAAATGCTTTGTTAGGTCTATGCAGGAGTATGCAGTGACACAAGGTTTTTTAGGAAGGACATTGCCTTTTATGAAAGCAACTCACAGACCTGGAAAAAACACAGAGAAGCTTTTAAGCACACAAACCTTTTACAAGTCTGAAGTGGACGCAGCAGTCCTAAGGCTGCACAGAGGTTGCAAACAATTGCTATGGGTTTAACGTAAGTACGTTCATCAGAAAGTTGTAGTGAAAAGAGATGTACCACAGGAGGAAGTGGTACAAGGTCTTAAACCTTGTCATAAAGAGAGGGAACTGATGCCAACTATGAACTTGAATGAATAAAACAGATTGACTGTTGAAGAAACTCAAAATAGATGACTACTCTTTTCTGAAACCATGGTAAGCCAGGGTGATTCATTGTTTCCTTTAAGTTGCATACAGATGAAATTAGGATTTGTGCTAATCAGACCCAATATGTTTTTCTTCGGGGATAGGGGCGGGGAGAGGAGGGGAAAGAAGAGGGGAAGGCAGAGTGTTTTGGGGGTTTTGTTTTGTTTTGCTTTGCTTTGCTTTGTTTTGTTTTGTTTTTAAAGAGAGAACTAGATTGTTTCCACATCTTTGGGAGCCCACCAGCATTCCAAATATAATTAAGTAACATGAATCTCAAGTGCTGAAATGCTGGAGCATATGTTGTCAACACCTGGGGCAGAAAGGAGGACAGCTTAGGCGATATGCTTCAGGCTTCCTCTGCTGAGCTTTCTATGGGGGCTAAAGGATTGATCCCAAATCCTTCCACCTTGTTAGATATTCCAAGGAGTTAGTTTTTGCCAACATTTCGCAAACATGAAAAAGATAAACTTCTAATAGCCCAAATAATTCAGCTATAATCAGGACCTCCAGGCAATTTCCTAAATACATGACTTATCCTCATGACTTGTACACATAGCCTTACACGTGTAAGCAGTTCAATTGAAATGAATGGTACATCCTCAGTGGGAAAAAACAAATCTGTGAGATTGGGTCTGGAAGAGATATCTTGCTGGTTAGGTGGCCTTCATTTGAGAGTTCTTTAGAGAGTACTAAATTATTGATTTTATGACTTGGAATAGTTATAAATGTTTATAAAACATCTAGTTTACCATTTGAAATAATTGTAAAATAACTATTTTTTAAACTATTATATATACATAGGTTATAAAGTTACAAAATAAGTTAGTCTGGATGTTCGCTTTATATTGACATTTCTGTTTAAGAATTATCGATACCTAATTAGCATTGGGACTACAGACAAAGCCAGGAACAATTAAATACAAGCTTTTGCTTTTCAAGTTGACAAATGCATATTATGGCTTCATTTGCAGCAAATGCTGTAACAGAATTGAGGTTTTACATATGCGTGCCATTTTGAGACTTAGAAATCACCAATGAGTCCATCCAGACCAGCCCGCAGTCAAAGCACTCTGAAAGACTCTGGATGATCCGAGAGTTATCACTACTGTGCGGGTGGTGTAATAACACCACTTCACAGCACTTCTCAGATGGAGCATAAAAATGCAGCCTAGCAATCTAAGGCTGCCAAGCATCCAAAGGTAGAAAGCATCAGGCGTCGCTCCGGCTAAAAATTCGGTTTCAGTGTGTTGGCTCTTCACTCCCTCCTCTGCCCTACAGTACGTGGGACTGTTTAATCTGCCAGTGGGGCAATCAAAATTCAGTAGAAAATTAAGAGCTCTCCACAGATTACTCTACTTCCACAAGATTTGCACACAAAACTTGAGGAGTGCCAAAGTAATCAAAAGGATCATTCATATTCTTAGCTAGGCACGTGTCTGATTTTACTGAGCTTATTTAATTTTCTAAATCACTTTGGGGCATAAGCTGGTATAAATGCAAGAAATTCATATAATGAAACTAGAATTTTATGTCTATGAGAAATGCCAAGATTCATAACCGTTCCCCCAGCTAAATTCTACTTTGCCTGATTTTCTGAATTAAGTGGTGGTAATTATGTGCCTAATATGCATTCCTAGTTAACATGCTTGTCTCTATAAATTCAGTAATTGCTTATTCAAACAATGCAACAGGCATGTAACACATAATTGGCATGCACAATTACCTCATTTGCATCAGCAGTCACTGTAATTTCATGTCACACTGATTATGCATGAAATCATGAGTGTATTTTGGAAGACATTTGAAACCCAAATGCAAAACAGAGACACAACATAAGTTTCTAAATCAATAATCTTTTCCTCTCCCTTGAAAAATATTTTTTACTTCCACGGTGATTGTCTTCGGTTTTGTGCATCTACTTGTGTTTATTTATTTATTTTTACTTTCCTTAGCTCACTGTCCTGTAATCAGGTCTGTAGAAGATTGTGAACAACTAGTCCCATAAGAGGGATAAAGCTCCTGTGTCTGCCTGTGTCAGCTAAATGGTGCTTATGTTCTTTCAAGTATGTTCAAAGAGGCCTAAAATTTTCAGTAAGCAAAAGCCGAAGTGTTTTCATCCAGGCATGGCTACCTTCCAAATCATAGAATCATAGAATCATAGAATCAT
>NW_008795487.1:3120417-3128632 GCF_000699145.1 Aptenodytes forsteri | reverse complement strand
GGCTAAACAACCCCAGTTCCCTCAGCCGCTCCTCATAAGACTTGTTCTCCAGACCCCTCACCAGCCTCGTTGCCCTTCTCTGGACATGCTCCAGCACCTTTTTTTCTAAACATAGTTGATATTATTGATGACTATGTATTTGGCCCTCCTAATTATCAACATTATCGCTATGTTTTAATTGAAAGCCATTTAAATGTTATTGCAATTATTATTTAATTTTTCATTTAATGAAATTGGAACTTTGGAGAAATTACCATTTTCACTTCAGAAAGCTTTACAGTTGGTGGTTTAAATACTTTAATAATTTCAATAGATATGTTTAAATAATGTTTCCCATATGCATTTTGTTTGCTAATTGAATAAATATATTAATTTTTTTTTTTAAAGTCTGAACCCTCTATTGATGGAACAAGTTAAAGGAAGCTGTGCTCTACTTTTCATCATGGAACGTAATGCAGGGGGAAAGCAGAACATTAGAGTAATTTAACAAGGTGAAACACAGCTAACTGTAGCCTTGCTGGTGTCTCTAGGATGGGAGAGCTGGAGCTGATTCAGCTTTTTCAATGCCTGCGCCTGGCTGTATCACACTTCTCAGCTCAGCTCTGCATGAACTTAAATGTTCAGTTTTAAAATTTAGCTGGTTTTCAACCTTTCAGTTACTCACGCATTCAAAGCCATTTTATTTCCCTGTATTCCCCGAAGTATCCCCACTTGAGATCCATGAAGCTGCTACTCATTAGTCCAACATCTTATCTTAACTAGTGACAGCAGAGTATTAACTTAAGTAGATGCCATTTTCTCTTAAGAAGTCTGTGCAGGACCTTATCCCCACATAGTTCATCCCCATTCTCACACTCAAAGATGCATGTTCAAATGGTTGTGTCCTCCTGCAGAAGAGGCTGTTTGAAGCCTGAGCACAGAGCTGGAGCTCTCGCCCTCCCAGAGCTGCTCCTGGACCTACACTGGACAGGGTCCTGAGGACCACCGGGCAGAGGCTGGTGCTGGTGGACGGTGATGCCTCCCTGGGAGCTCCCTGAGAGACTGAGACCGGTGCAGTCAGCAAGTCAGGACACTTACCAGCTAGCACTAACCATCTGGTTAAACCTAAGGAAAAAATGACAGATTTGGGCTCAATTTGTGATGCTTAAGGTATGGAGTCAATCATCTGAAAGCACCTCTGTGTAGACAGAAACTCCACCTGCCATGTGAGTTCTCTCATTTTCTGTGTATATATAATTTATATGAAGTCAAACAAGCCCAACAAGTGGGAGTGAGCAAGGAAAGCAGACTAGTCCTCCAGGACAGCAGAGGGTATTGATTATGCAATATTTTGAGGGGTGCACTGAAGTCACTTTTAAAATCTGATTTCATTGGATCTAGAAATATGAATGATAAGTGTCTGATTCATCCCAGGGTAAAATAATAACATATATATGAGTGTATATATGTTCATATGTATGTATAGCAATAATTTGTTATGGAATACAAATATGCATGTATTTATGTATCTATTTATATAGAACCTATACATACAGATGTGTGCGTGCACGCGCGCGCGCACACACACATATGCTTAAGAGCATAAAAACACCAGGAAAGCATTAAAGATCTTTGCAGTTAGAGTGGTATATAATGCACCTTCTTTCCTCTTTGCCTGTGACAGAGCTGCAGAGTGCAATACGGAAGCTGCCCACTACTGGGTAGCAGCTTTGACATATTTTATTTCCCACATTGATTCATTATTAGAGAGCGATTTGTTCTGTCAGCAGCTGACTTTTGTACTGCTTTCTGCTGAAGGTGTTCAGCACCAAACAGGTGATTGACCACAAAAATGGAGCTTCCTATTGACATACAGAGGAGGTCAGGATGGATTACTATTCTGAAAGTGTAAACTATGGTGTCTTCCAGTTTCTTATGACAGCAAGTTTAGCCGTAGGTTTTAGGAAGTTGGCTAAAAACCTCAGCATGAGCTCTCCTGTCACCTCAAACAGAAAAGCCAATTAACAGTGGAATATGTATTTACCAATATGGGAGTCACGTCTTCATTGTATGATCTTCAGGGCTACGCATGGCTGGAGGAGTCAGACGCAGTTGCATGCTCATACTGAACAGCTGTTGTCCCAATCTAAAGACACCTTCAGGGCTGTAAATTCCTGCATTTCATGCCATTAAATGGTCTTTAATGCTTGATTTTCTCCTGTGTTGAGTAAGTTCCAAAGTGAGTAATGGAGCACTGCAATCTGGGACTGCAACTAAATGGGGAGAAAACAAGAAACTATATATACTCTGCAGATAAAAAAGATGGAAAGAATAATATCAATAGCATTACAGAGTTACTTTACAAACGTGAATAATGTAGAAAGATAAGACTTAAAAGGAGGAACAGTGAGAAAACTTCCAAATATAGAAGTATGTTCTTGCTGCTCTAACTGCTATTATGGAGCATCTTTGAATTATTTTTAATGAATTTTACCTACTTTTACTAACCACGTTTCTTTTGAACAAAAACATTTTAACTGAAAAATTCAAGACTATAGATCTGTCATTTTAGTGTCTGGGAAACTCAAGTTCCTGCTTTTTGATCTCAGGTTCAAAAGCCAGAGTTCTTCATTTAATATGCCTTATACATTTAAAGGATATTTATTTTTTATCCTGGTTGATTCTCACTTGGCTCCATTTGGGCACCCAGGTACTCTGACAGTACGATCTGACTCAGAGTCCAGAATGTATTATTCTAGTATCAAAAGTGGTGCAGTCGGTTTTAGGGGTGCTGATCATGTGCATGCTCCGTCTCCTTATACACGAGCCAAATGAAGCACTGGTCACAATGCTGACCCATAACCAGAAGAAGCTGCTGATGTGGAAGGTGGCAAAACATGGAGCGGTTTCACTGTTCAGTAGGAAAAGGCCAGCAGTGCTCGCTGGCTGTTGGTGACGCCCTGGCAGTTTCTTTTCTGGTGCACCATGTCAAGAACATCAGGTGGAAAAAACAGAAGAAAGCTTAAATTCTCACACCCTGCCCTTATTTTCACACGTTTAGGTCATCTGGCACCCATCTTTGCTCATGTTTATTACTGCAGAGAGACAGGTACATGTGGAAGAGCAAATCTAAAAACTCAAGAAACAGGCTGTGCAGGAACACAGACCAAAGCCAGATGATACCATCGGCTTGTCCTTCATCTTGTGCTGACTGCAAGGCACAAATAACTTTATTTTATGTGTTAGCAATCGAAAAACTGTCTTGTCCCTGACACAATGTGGAAAAATGTGTGCAGTTTGGGATGCCTTAAAACATCCCATTTTTAACATATGGGGGACACAATTTCTTGGGGTAAGTTATAAAAAGTGTTCAATTTACATGTTTCTTTTGTGAAAACTAACAAATCTTACTCTTGATATTTTAGTTAGATTAGATCAAACCTGGCTGGCTTGTGAACCAAATTTTCAGGAGTTCTCATTTATTAAAAAAATCAGAGTCCAAACCTGCTTCCATTTAGCTTGCCAGATGCTGGAGGCTTGCCTGGCTATTGCTCATCCTTGGAAGACATGATTTTTCTTGATCCCTGCAATGACAGCTCTGACGCCAGCCTGCTCCCATAAAAGAGCCTCTGCTCCTCCTTGGACAGCCTCAAGCAATGCTTCAGAGAGATGGGCACTTGCTAGGGTGCCTCGCCTGTTCGTTTTAAGAATCACAGCAGGCTTGTGTGAAAAGTACTTGTAAGTCAGATCGAAATCACCCTTCATTAAATGCAGGTTAAGTTAAAGTGGAAATACGTCTGTTCTGGAGGGTACATTCAAAATAGCTGATGCTTATAAAAGAATTGGGAGAAGTAAAGAAAATAAACAATATGATCTTCCTAGAGCAAGCACAAATCTTAAAAGCCTTGTTTATCTCTCTTTTCAGGTGACATGCTGTAGGTGCCTTCCTGGACTGTGAGATCAAGGATCTCTGCTCCCTGCTTGCTGCTCATTGCAGATAACAATCTTTGGAGTGAACCCTTTCCTGATAAAACACATTAATTTTTACAGCTAATCTATAGCTCTTCTCAGGGTCCTCCAAAATTTAAGTATAATTCAATTCCTCTTCCCAAAGCTTATACTCTAGCAAAAACCACCAGTGTGCAAAGTCCTGGCAAACTAAGGACTGTTGCTATCTGTATCAAATGCTACTAGCGCAGTGCAGGTGCTAATTGCACAAAAGGATCCGTTTGTATTTCCTTGACTCAGTGAGAGGTACAAATCCACCACTGTGACCGAGATGTATTTTTCTCTGGGTAGCAACATCAACATAAGGAGATTCTGTTTCCCCTTCATGGTCCCCTGCTCTCGTACTCCGATTCCTGCATTGCCCTGTAACTGACCTAAATTCTTTGTTGATATTAATCTTAATTCAAATTAACTCAATACCTGACTTCAAGGTCAAGGGAAAACTGTTCAAAATATCTTTGATGTTATCAGATTTTGTGCAAGATTTAAACTCGAGAGCACTAAAATATATTCAAACAATAATTGCAGTCTGGAATATTTTTAGGACAGTGTCAACAACAATGTTGGAATGTGGGAGTTTTCAGGAGTAGCAAGTTCAGTTGGTTCATGAGCGATTTAATCTGTTATGAAAACTAGAATGAACTGTTCGGTACATCACAAGTCCACAGGGCTCAATTCCAAGTACCAGCTTTGCAGATCTTTCTGTGATTGAATTTAGGCATGTTAGAGGTGAAAAATGCTGATTCTCAGTCAAACTCCATGTGGAAAAAGAAATGTAGTGATTTGAGAAAGCAAATAAAAATTCTCAAAAAGGAAGTACCAATAGAGATCAGCTCCACTTCTGAAAATAAAATCCTATGTTCCTGGAAGTCCTTTGTCAGTAGTTGCAGAAGAATGAAATTGTTATTATGCTTTAATTTTTGGACAGCTTATTCTTGTGAAAAGTCAATCTTCTCTAAAAAAGGATAAAAGCCAATGCAATAAACTGCCTGATGAATGAAATGAGTGTGGTACCTGCATCTTTCAAAACAAATACCTGAGACAAGGATTACAATGCTTTCCAAAGATAAGAATCTGCAGTCATCTCAGTACATCCTGAGATTACTGACTACTCAGTCTAGCATTACTTCACACTTATTAGTTGATTTTATTTTTTTTTAATAAGTTTGGTTCCAGATACCAAAAAGGTTTGCTGTTAACAGTTGAGCACAGACAGTAAGTGTGGAAAGCATTTAACCTGTTTCAACACACCCTCCACTGGCAAGCTGTTGAAACACCAAAAGCATTTCAAATAAGCCATGGGTGAAATCTGCTGGGTTTGTTTTTCAAGGTAAGTAAGTCAGTGCATGTTGTAATTGGAGCCCAATTTCTTGAAATGAATTACTAGCTGGAAGGTTACAAGCACAGATTTTGCTATCGCTGTAGCTCGCACCATTGCAGCCACAGAAGATGCAGCAGGAACCATCTGTCACTTGACCTTTTCTAATGAAAAACCCAAACGACTGTAAACAACAAAACAGATCTATTCCGTTAATCTCATTTGACTCAGAATGTCAAATTTGGCACTCAGTAGCAGAAAAATCCAACAACTGCATTTTGTCATAATGCATGAAAACAACTGCATTCATAAGAAGTTAAAAGTAGTATGGAAAAAATCATTCTTAATGTTCTTATCTTAGTTTCAGTATCTCCTATACAACTGCATATGCAGATGCTTCTCCGGAAGAGCTCTTAAACTGAATCCTTATCTCCTCCCCATCGATGTCTGCAGCAGTGGAGGGAGGAGGGGGAGGGAAGCCAGCTGGAAAGTCCAGGGTGCATTTCATGGAGTTTCCCAACCATTTGGGACTCACCAGTAGGCACAGGAGCCTGCAACGCCTTACAAGAACACCCGCATGAAATCGGCGCCTGCCTGATGCCCATCTCGTGACTGTATTCTTCGTGTCCTTGCGACCATCTGCATATTTGCAGGCAAAACCCTCTTGGCTGTCAACCTGCTTTCCTAGCAGGCTCATCCCTCACACAGCACCCTTGGGAATGAATATCCGTTCCCTACAAACACAGAAGCAAATCAAGACCAAATCTTTTTCTTTCCCTCCCTTACCCTTGCTAACATCTTAACTTCCATTAAAGTTGATTTTCACATGAACTGGCTAAATGAGAACTGAATGCCATTATGGGCTCCAGAAGCTGAAACAGTGACAGTGATAGTTATGAATCTCTGCGATAAATAGGTCAATGCACAGTTTCCTCGTGTGTGGGACATAAAAGTTTATTTTCGGAAATGATGCTATTTCTCTCATGATTTGAAAGGCAGGCCAGGATTTCAGCAGTGCAGACCCAGGCAGTGAGTAATTCATGGGACAGGCTATGAACCAGTCTTGAAACAGTTGTTTAGCCCCCAGGTCGTCTCCGTTCAACCTACGATTTCTAAGAGGTGTTTCACCACTCCGTCTTGCAAGTTTTGCTGGATGTATTCCAAAATAGATCAAACTCTGAAAGATGAAATACTGCCCTGACGTATTCATGGTGAGGTCTCCTGCCTGCTGTGTGCAGCAAGTGAGGACTCGTGGAGAAATGAGATAGACGGGATGAAATAGCTTTTTGGTCGGAGAAGGAAAGATTACTGGTTTGGTATTGGCTCTATTACTTGCTCCTTCTTTTTAGCAGTAGGAAGACTGGTGGCTAGTTTGAGGGTGCTTATTTTCTCCTCTGTTTTTATTTGTTTGTTTGTTTGTTTGTTCGTTTTTTCCAAATGTGGGGAAGGTACACAGAGAGGATATACTCACTTTAATAAAACATTTTTTCTTACATTTTACAAATGATTATTTAGGTTTCCTTTCCTCTCCCATGTAACCCATTATAATTTCCTACCTACTATTTTTTATGTATTTTTTAATAAGTCAGATCTTTGTCCATATATATGTGTTGACTGCCAGTTCAGGTTGCATTCCTCTCAGCTTCTTTACCTTTTTAGGGTAATGAAGCAGGAATAAAGCCCCGTGCCTGCAATGCAAGATTGTTCCAGGATGACAGGAACTCTGCCTTTTACCAGGAAAGAGCAAGGGAAGCTGTGTTGGGTATTTTGCAAAAGAATGTGCCAGAGGATTAGAAATTTCAAAAATAGGTCAAAATATTCAGTGATGGGAGATGGAAGAAACAGACTTCTTCAAAGAAGAGTAACTGAAAGTCACAGAAATTATTTTTAGCCTATAATCTTTCATAGAATTACAGGACTGTAATGCTGTAATTGCATAATTACATAGTCTTATTAACTATTATTATTAATGTATATTATTAGAATCTTAAGGATCTTAATGTTACATAATATTAAGGATTATGTGATCAACAGATCATCACAAGTGCACTTGTACACAACTACTCCTCCATCTTCTATAGATTGTTTTATACACCATATGGTAAAATTTGCTTTGCCATCTTTTCAGCTTAGATGTGGGACTAGGGCAATATTTTGACTTGCAGTTGAAGGGCCCCACACCTGATGTTAATGTAAGTGAACGGGAAAAGAGAAAGAGAATAGAAGTGTAACTGACTGTCAGGTGTCCATTTGATGAAAAATACTCCAAAAATTAAGGATGTCCCAAAAAAAGAAATGGGTTCAGTTGCATCCCTGAATTTATAATTCTATTATTCTCTTCTCCAGAAAATAAAAGCATAATACTAAGAACAAAAATGTAGTACTTATTACAAGTATTTTTAAGGATGCACATGGAAAGTATGAAATATAACAAAGCAATATGGTAAAAAATTAAACATGCACTATTGAATGGAATAATGAAAAGACTTTTTCTAAATGAAACAGGTAACCCCTTCTAATATGCAAATTGTTGTGTACTACCCATTAAAAGTGTTTTCTTTTGCTTATAATATTTCACTACTATAAAATTTGAACTGTTAATTCATAATTTTTATGATATGTCGGGTGTTTGCTTGTGTCTGGTTTTTTTTTTAAAGATGCTTAACTTCAACCAAAATATTTTTTTTTTCTTTGGAGGTTCAGTCTTTGCATTATAAAACATTTCTTTACTGAGAGGGTGGTCAGCAGTTGGACTAGATGATCATTGTAGGTCCTTTCCAACTGAAATTATTCTATTCTATTCTATTCTATTCTATTCTATTCTATTCTATTCTATTCTATTCTATTCTATTCTATTCTATTCTATTCTATTCTATTCCATTCCATTCCATTCCATTCCATTCCATTCTA
>NW_008795487.1:3115393-3115944 GCF_000699145.1 Aptenodytes forsteri | reverse complement strand
CCAGCTACTAGAAAGGAAATTAACTCTATCCCTGTCAAAACCAGGACAATGATTTCAATGACTAACTTTTGTTATTTGCTGACATTGGAATATTTCTGCTGATATATTTTTTGCAATGGCCAAGCATGCTTATTCTTTTAGGTAAGGACTTGAAATTTTATATGGGAGCTGTTAATGTCAGTAACAGACCTTATCAAAGTGAAGAACTTCCAATGTGACAAATGCCCTGCACAGCATGAGACCATCCTTATCAAGACACCCTCTTTATTTCTGTAGCACCCAGATTCATTCAGCATATACCTTCCATATTCTATGACACATCAAGCGGGGTCCTACACAAAAAAGGCTCCTTCATGATCCAGGTGTGATCCATTCAAAAAGCAGCCTCTTTCTGCTTTCTGGACTTATCTCTCTGTGGTTAAGTTGTATACACTATGCAGACAAAAGGAGCTGAATAAAGGGTTTTGCTTATGCATCACTTTTGTCGTGTTTTACCCTCAGTCAGCAACTGAGCACCACGCAGCCGCTCGCCCACTCCTCCCCCCCACGGT
>NW_008795487.1:3102067-3115058 GCF_000699145.1 Aptenodytes forsteri | reverse complement strand
CAGCCTTCTCAGTCGGTAGAGCATGGGAAGCTGAAAAGTCCTTGAGTAGTGTAGGCACTGCTTAGCAACAACTAAACCATCGGTGTGTTATCAACTTTGTTCTCACCCTAAATCCAAAACACAGCACTGTACCAGCCACTTGGAAGGAAATTAACTCTATCCCTGCCGAAACCAGGACAACTCTTTATTCTGACTTTGGGATACTTCACTTTGCAGCTCTAATAATTACCTTCTGAAATAATTTTGTGTGAGACAGCTTTACCTACTGATGCAGTACATGTGGAGTCTGGTTTAAAGTTACCCTTCCCTTAGCATACGTATTGTCACTGGTGGCAATTGAGAACCAGGCAGGTATAGGACAGTGCTGAATGAGAATGGCGCTGGTACAAATGACTGCAGATCAGGCTTTTACACACTGCTCTCTTCAGTATTTTCGGTGAGTTCAGAGTTTTGAATGCTTGCTTATTGTGGCTACCACTACCTAACAGGCAATGCCTGAGAATGAATGAGAGCTAAAGTTTCCAGTAAGTTCAGAAAATAAGTATTGTTAGGCAGATTGTATTGATATCATGCAAACAAGTGCAAAGCTGTAGGAAACTTTTAGTCCTCTTTAGTGATAAAACTCTGTAGTGCAATCATGTATGGGATCTGTAATTAAGGTTACTTGCATTTTAAAGCTAGAAAGGCAATGTTCTTGCACACACACACAAGTTAATCATTGCTTCATCTAGAACAACCCCTACTTTCCTACTTCAGGCAAATTCCTTCAACAGAGATATCAGCCTACCAATTTAAGATAGATAGTCAGATTTTAATTCTACTCTCCACACACATTGCTTGGATGTAACTGTTGCAGATCTGTCCAGAGAAAGAGATGTGTGAATGTTTGTTGAGTTTTAGACACTGAATATGCCCACATTGCCAGTCCAGGATTTATGGGATAAAATTGACTGGTTTTTTGTACTTAAGAAGTCAGATCTCTTGGTCATAATATGATATTAAAATCTATGACTAGGTCCCACTTTGTGAAATTTGTTCCTCTTTCTTATCCATACTGATTAAAATTTCAGGTTCCGGAGCATACCTCCTCTGATCATGTCAGCTTCTATTTCTTGTGAACAGACAAGTGATATTTCTCTCTCTTTCCTCTTTCACCCACTGTCTGCTGACTCTTATTTCATGCTTACTGGTGTTGGCCATGTCAGCATTTCTAGACCTACCAAAAATATAGTTTCCGTTGCCAAGCTGCACCTTGCTCACTATGGAGCACACTCCACTCTTTGAAGATATATTTTCATAAATAGTGTTATTTGATGTTTGTTCTAATCTTGCTACCTCATAACTTCATTTTTCAGGAAGTTCCATGTTGTGAGAAAAGGCAAACAGTCACTCCTTAGTTACCATCTCATTATTCATGAACTTCTAGACCTTTATCAATTCTCCACTCACTCATCTTTTCTCCAAGTTGCAAAGCACCATTGTCCTCATTTTTTCCTCTTACAAATATTGCTCCCTGCCTCTGGTTGACTTTGCAGCTCTTCTCTCTCTTTTCTCACTCTACCACATCCTTGGGAAATGGGGGATAGAGAGGTACCAGAACTCCAATACTTCAGACGTGTAAATGCAAAGTGGTGTGACATTTCCTGTGTTTTCACAACATCACAGAATGGTTGAGGTTGGAAGGCACCTCTCAAAATCATTTAGTCCAACCCACCTGCTCAAGCAGGATCAAATAGAGTCAATTGCCCAGGACTGTGTATGGTTGGGTTTTGAATATCTCCACAGAAGGAGACTCCGCAACCTCCCTGGGCAACCTGTGCCAGTGCTCAGCCACCCTCACAGTAAAAAAATGCTTTCTTGTGTTCAGATTGAATTTCATCTTTTTTAATTTCTGCCCATTGCCTCTTGTCCTGTCAGTGGGCATCACTGAAAAGAGTCTGGCTCCATCATTTTTACTCCCTTCAGCTGTTTATACACATGGATAAGATCCCCCCCGAGCCCTCTCCAGGCTGTCAGCCTCTCCTTTTAGGAAGGGTGCTCCAGTCTCTTTATCTTTGTGGCCCTGCACTGGACTTGCTCAACATCTTTCTTGTACTGGAGAGCCCAGTACAGGACCCAGCACTCCAGGTGTGTCTCACTAGGTCTGAGTAGAGAAGAAGACTCACCTCCCTCGATTTGTTGACAACACTTTGCCTAATGCAGCTTAGGAGGCTGTTGACCTTCTTTGCTGCTACAGTGCATTGAGGGCTCATGTTCATCTTCTTGTTCACTGGGACACCAAGGTCTTTTTCTGCAGACCTGCTTTCCAGCCAGTCAACTCTTAGCACGTACTGGAGCCCAACTTTATACCTTCCCAAATATAGGACTTTACATTTCCTCTTGCTGAGTTTCATGAGGTTCCTCTCTGCCCAACTCTCCAGCCTGTTGAGGTCCTGCTGAACATGGCTGCACAACCATCTGGTGTATCAGCCATTCCTCCCAGTTTTTTATTGTCTGCAAATTTGCTGAGAGTGCACTTTGTCCCAGCATCCAGGTCATTAATGAAGTTGTTAATCTGTATTGGCCACAGTATCAACCCCTGGGGTACACCATTAGTTGCTGGGCTCCAGCTGGACTTCGTGCCATGGATCACAACACTTTGGGCCTGGTAGTTCAGCCAGTTTTCAGTCCACCTCCATTCCTATCTAATCTGTACTTTGTCAACTTGTCTATGAGGATGTTGTGGGAGATAATGTCAAAGGCCTTACTAAAGTCAAAGTAAACAGTATCCACTGCTTTCCCACCATCCACCAAGATAGACGCCTTGTTGTAGAATGCTATCAGTTTGGCTGAGCATGATTTCATATATTTGGAAATGGTTTCCAGGTTTAGTTGCTCCAACACCTTCCCAGGGATTGAGGTGAGGCTGATCAGCCTGTAATTGCCCGATCCTCCTTCTTCCCCTTTTTGAAGATAGGAGTGATGTTTGCTTTCTTCGAGTTCTCAGGAATCTCTCCCATCTGCCAGCTCCATCAGCACTCATGGATGCATCCTGTGAGGCCCAATGGATTAATGTACCTCCAGTTTGTTAAAGTGCTCACTAACCTGGTCCTTCTCTGCTAAGGGTAAGTTTTCTTTGCTCCATACTTTCCTTCTGGTCTCAGGGTCCTGGGATTTCTGAAGGCTGGTCTTGCTAGTAAAGACTGAAGCAAAGAAGGCATTGAGTACCTCAGCATTTTCTGTGTCATTTGTCACCAAGTCCCCTGCCTCATTCAGCAGCAGGCCCATGTTTTCTTTAGTCTTCCTTTTACTGTTTCTGTACTTGTAGGTCCTTTCTTGTTGCCCTTCACATCCCTTAACAGACTCAACTCCAAGTTGGCCTTGACTTTTCTAACCCTGTCCCTGCAAGATCGAAAAGCAGCTTTATACTGCTAGATCAACTGTTCCTGCTTCCACCTCTTGTACACTTCCTTTTCATGTCTGATTTCAGACAGGAGCTCCTTCCTCATCCATGCAGACCTCCTGCCATCTTTGCTTGTTTTTTCCCCCCATTGCTTTCCTGTCATTCATAAAGAAGGCTGGGACAGGCGAGGGAAGACCAACAAGTGATCCTTTTTGAATTGATTGCACAGGAGCATGAATTTTAAGAATGCCAGGGACCCTTGAGGATTAATCCCCTAAGCTTTGTCCATGGGTGGAAGATGGGCCCAAAAAGTACAGCAGAGGTCTTTACACATGCACTTTGCAGCATATTACAAAAGGGAACCAGGTTCTTCTGTCAGAACAGGCTGCAAGTTGACTAAGCGGATTTGTCATGGAGTGATGGGACTCACTATTTTCTATAAATGGGTCATTGTTACCTTTATCCCACCCACTCAAAGCACACTGAAATCACCTCCTGTTAATGCTAAAAATTAGAAGGCATCATCATCGCAAAAAAGAGATAATCTCTGCTATTTTGCAGAGCTTTTTGTGGAGTCTGTTACCAAGGCCATGAGTAAGTAAATAACATTAAATGGAAGTTACTCACAGGCTATTGATTGTTTAGGTTCTAAGTGAAGGAAAAAATAAACTGAGACAATTTGCTTTGCTGAACTTTGTGGTGATCAAAGACCCGTTTTACACCACTGATGAAATAATAGGAAGGGGAATAAAAGGAGAGGAAGGAAGCTGATGAAAGTCAGTAAAGGTGCTGGAGGCTGCAGCTGGCAAGCGAAGCAACCTCTGAGAGCTGTTGTCATGGGTGGAGGAGTTGGCAGAGGGCCAAGGTCTGTTTGTGAGGTTTGATCCAAAGTGCAAAATGAAGTCAAAAGGGCTTCTTTTGATTTACTTGCTTTACTTGCATCATCCTCACCCTTTGGGTATCTTGTTAAGAGTTTTCTTTACTGGCAGTCAAAATCACAAGCCCTGGCTGCTAATTTTCAACTTGCCCTCACTCTCTGCTTTCCCTGTTCCTGCATGAAGTTGAAATATTAGGATGGGTCTTGTTTTCTCAGGCCAAACATGCCAATGCTGCACTGCGTGTGAACCCTGAAGAGGGGGCACACTGTGACTGCTCCGTCCTTGTCCTCATGGGAGCGATGATCCAGAGGATGTGGGCAAGTTAATCAATTACACTCCTGCAGGCGGGCAGAAAAAGACCTGGGGGAGAACAGATCCCGTGGCTCACAAGCGGCTTTTCAGTTCATGGACTGTGATCATCCATATTTGAAAAAATCAAACCAGGTAACCAGAGCTGGCTTCCAGAAAGCAGAACCTGAGGCAGGTGGTTGGGCCAGTGTCTGCCTGCATGGGGGAGGTGGGAGGTGCCCAGGCCCTACGTCCCTCAAGTGCCAAATCTGGTGTTTCTCTCAGCAGCGGCAACAATAGCTCGATAGTACATCAGCTTTATGCAAGCAGTTTGTTTGACCCAATCATTGTGGTTTTTTATTCCTCAGGGCCTCAGCCCTAGGTTTCATTTCTAAAGTAGTAAAAGGAGTAATTAAGTTTAACTTCAAGAGGCCCTCAGTGTCTTAAAAGGAAGTAGAGGCTGGTGGGAAGGACAATTACTTGAGGTACGAAAATACCTGGTAGGAGGAAACGGTCAGTGAAAATGTGCTGCTGTCACTTGAGAATTAGACCTTGTTTTAGATGTAGTGTCTCAAAATCAGAATAATTCTAAGCCAGAAGGTATTTTAGACACCTTTTCTTTGCATGTTGTCTCCCCACACCCTTTTCCCCCAAAGAATGAACTGTCTTAGGAGGTCTGCGGTCCAGTGTGTTTTACCTGTATAAAAAGCAGACAGGGACAAATTCAGCCCCATCACACTCAAGACACATGTTCTGGAAGGAAAGACAAGACACATGTTCTGGAAGGAAAATGTTTCTAACTCAAATGGGGACATGTGGGAGTTGCCATGTCCTGGGGAAGCAGATAATTTTGGATCTCTGCCTTCATTTGTTTATCTCACTGGCTTCTGCAATGCTGACTGTGGAAACCGTGAGTGATTTCAGCTTTCCATTAACTATCACCTACGACCTAGTTTAGTATTTCAGTTCTGTGTTGCTTGTTATTTTAGTTCCAAGATTAATGCCTCCCTGGAGGAACTTGATCAAAGTGGGGGCTAGACAGTTAACAGAGTACTGTATGTGTGTCAGACAGTCATGCTGGGGTTTCCAAGAGTTGCTGAGGTTTGAATAGGTCTTCCTGGGACATGCAATGGATAAGCCAGTGAAAGTAGCCAACCAAGAAAAGTGAATAGCCAGATCAAAACTGTTATCACAACAACTGGCTGGAGACTTTGATGATGTGACAAAGCTGATAAGGATGTCATCTGACAAACAGTACTGTTGGGTTAAAAAGGACAGTGAATATGTTGGGGAAGGCTCTGAGAAGAATGACAATAAGCCTAAACAGAAATCATGGCAGTACTTCTGGGTGTATTCCCAGCCACAATCCAGCTCCCTATCTAGTACAATGTGCAGCAGACAAAATTCCACTCTCTCTACTTGAGAAACTGGAGGCAAAAAGTAGTCTAGGGGACGAGGTCTCCAGAAGGCAGTAGGGGGTGTGTGCCCAGGCCACTTTGCATGCAGCATGACTGAGTCATTCATCTGCCTAAGCACGCCCCTGCATGAGAAGAAGGTTCCTGTACTTTTTCTGATGCAGGCACAGAAAAAGCTTGAGACCAGCTAGGAAACAGACATAGGAATTGAGGTCTACCATTTATATTTTTACCTGTTGATTTCATGGAGCAGCTTATTTTGTGTGATGGTTAATGAAGGGAGAGACTGGATTTGAAGGAAGTCGGTGTGCTTGGCTGTTTCACATGTCCCTACAAAAGTAAACTGTAAACCTTTACCAGGAGGTGAAGGGAGCAGCCAGCAAGCCCAGAGAAGAGAGCACTTTGTCACTCAGGGCTGTCTTCCTGAGCTCTTGCTGGACGAGAGCAGCAGGCTAGGGCCACACTGACTTGTCAGTTCAGATTAGGACCATCCTTGTGAAGTGAATCTCCCAATCGCCCCCATGCTTTTGTTCACATAGTGGAGCACTGGGTTCCTCTTGGGTGAGCCTAGCCCAGAAGATGCGCTCTAGGAGGGCATCCAGCAGACTTTGACTGCTAACAGGCATTCACCCCATGGGGCTGGACTGGTGCTAGTCTAGGGAAGACTCCCTGTTGTCCCCATGCACACTGTGCGGCTCTTGAGTCCTCAGCACCAACTGCTTCACCCCACTGCTTCACTGCTCCTGCTTGCTGCACTACTATGTGAACATAGTCTAAGCCCAGTTTACTGCAGACCTACAGATAATAGGTCTCTTTAGACATAATAATTGTGATTATTATAAGATTTTAAGTTCTGCTATTTCTAAAATATGCTTCATCTCAGGCAAAACACTGTTCTATTTCCCACTTTCTATGTATAATTTTAGGTATATGAATATATAAGGTATAGGTATAGTGTATATATATAATGTTAGGTATATGGATATATGTTGAAGCTATAGCAGCATATATGTGTCCAGGTAACACAGGAAGAAATTCATCCTAGTGCTACCTCTTGCATAATAGCCTCCCTACCCCTAGCAGCTCTGCTATCTCTGTCACAAAAAGGCCCACAACTTCTGCCTCTGATTTGGGGACAAAAGCATCTCAAGCCAGCTGAGGTGCACCAGGCATGTGGAGTGGCAATATAAACATCCGCTAGCAGGAACAGCTTCTGATTTGTAAATGGGGAGGCAGGCTGTTTGTACCTCTCCTACCCTCAGGTCACTGGGCACTCTGAGGTCAGTGTCTTCATCCATGATATGATGTGGCCACAGCTATGCACAGCTACCTGGTCCTTGTTTGGAACAGGGCTATGGTCACCTCTGATTGATACAGCTGTGAAAAGATAAAGCAAAGTGCTGACAAAAGAGATACTCATATTCTGAGAAATTAATTTTATTTTCTTTAACATAGTATGAAGAAGGTGTGCATTCCAAAGTCCTACATTTCTGATTTGTTTATAGCTAGAGATATGTAATTTTTTTATTTCCTGTAGTCATTTCCTCCAGTTCCCTCCAGCCTCTGGTATAAAGTGATCAAATAGTAAAGTCCAGAGATTACAATTACTCATCTCTTCACAGTCTGTTGTGTCATTCCAACCATGAGACTCATCTTTCAAGCTTGTTCAATAATCTTCACACTCGGCAACCTGGTGGCTTCTCAGTCGCAATCTCTTGGTAAGTTCAAATCCACAGATATTTATTTAAGAAACTGATATATTAATTAGCAATATTTCTGTGTGTACTTTACCTCATGTGTTACAATATTCAGTACTTTTTTTGGTGAAAAGAATCAACCAAACAGAAATTGATATCCAGCAGAGATGAAAGTGGATTCTTAACCCCCCCCCCAAACAATAGTGATTATGATAATAACAGATTTCTATGAAAGTTTTCTAGTTAAAAATCAAGGCAGAACTCGCTAAGCTTGTGTCTGTTCTTTAAGCAGGACTACTTACTGTCTAAGGCATAGGTTATAACAGAGTAGACTGCATCCAAAAAAGACTAGCCTTCACGTTGAACAAAGATGGATAAAACAGATTCCAGGTAAGACTGCAGCGCTTGGTATTCTGGAATAATGAACATGATGGGAAAATATCCAGCAATATCTTGCACCTGAGAAAGCATCAAGGTAAAAATACTGTTAAACAGCAAAATTAATAAAGACATCAAAAACTGGTTACTTGCTACCTAAATATAAGAACATCTATTTCATGTGTTTGTCTGCAATGCCATTACTTATAGCTTGCCAAAGACAAATGGATTCTTAAAGAAATCAAACATAAAGCCCAACACATAGGCCGATAATCTAATCTTCACTCTTGTTAATTTATCACAAGTTCCCTGTCATTCATTTTGTAAGGAGAAAGAAATACTTTAAAGTTATGCTCTCGTCTTATCAACCTATAAATCAGCTCTCTGTTCTGCTGTACGTACGGTAAGTACCATTTTTGGCGATGCAGCATCACCTGATTCTCCAGTGTTAATTGCTCCTGTGAGTCACTGGCTTACCTGTGAGGGGACATGACTCTTCTCTGTCCTGAGATGGCAACCACCTATAGCCATGCTGTACCAATGGCATGACTTTGTGGAACAAAAGTTAAAAATTACAGTTCTGGTGCTTATTTGGTGCAAAGTGTCATGATGCTTAGCAATCGTTGGCGATCTTCCGAAAAAAAACACTCAGTTTGATAGGTTACAAGTATTATGCTATAAGGATTATGCCTTGCCTCAAAATGTCTATAAAAAACTCTCTCTTGCTGTCTTGTTCCTTCCCTTGAAAAGAGGTTTTCTATCCAGTCTCTGTCCTGTGCGTTCAATTCAGCAGTCTTGTGCACAAGGAGTTGCACTTTCGCCTACATGTGTTCCTATTAATGAAATGAAACTGTTCTCATAGATCAGTAATATTAAGGGTAACTAAAGACTGTAGGCTCAGATCTGGGTCTTGCTCTCCAGTAGTTTCTATACAGTATGCTGCAATATGTGGAAGTTCAACATGTGGTTACTTATCAGGTTTCATCAGTGTAAGGAAATCAAAAGTGGTTTTTCTTCTTTGTTATGTTTCAATGAGGTTGCAACTGTTCCAGTACTTGCATGTTCCATTCTGTTATCTTTGCAGATTGACATTCTGCCTCTCCTTTTTCTCTTTTCTGATCTGTTCCATGACATTCAGCCTTTTTAAAATGTTCTCCTTCAGTAGTATTTTTTCTCAGTAATGAACTTTGAAAGGTGGCTTAGAGGGGGAATGTACTTGCTCATATTCTTGCTTGAGGTTGTGTCTGCATAATCTATTGCTCAAGGAAATGCCTTTTTTTTCCCATGTAAAAGTACTTTCTCCACACACTATAGTGGTATTTTCCATGCTTCTCTGTCCTGAGAAGGGCTAGGTGCCCAGCAGTGCCTGGGAGGTTAAAGACTTGTGTGGAGCCCTACCAGTCCCCATCTGGTTTTACCGAAGATGTAGACCTGGATAATTCTCTCTGAAGCTCCAGGGCACTGGTATGTGTCCTACAGCATGGCAACATGCTGCATACCTAACTAGACCAGCAGGCCATCCTCAGTCAGAAAGTTGCTGCCACCCCTCTTTAGCCCAAGGACTGCCTATTCATAATATTTTTGACCTTTCCATCTACCCATTATCATAATACAAAGAATAATGATAAATGTGTTGTTTTGGTCTATTGTGTGCCTCTAGGATCATGAATAGAAGAATGCTTTAAATAATTATAATTACTGTGGAAGAGCTGGCACATTAGCTGAGAATGATCCATGGTGTTACAGGTGGATTCATAAAAATTCCATCATAAAGAAAGGGAGAGAAATGGTCCGCTCTATTCTCTTTCTCTATATATCTTTCCATTAACAAAAGATATGAATGATTCTGCCTCCAAAAGTATAGGTGTAGGTGCTTCAGAAGAATGCTTTAAATAATTATAATTACTGTGGAAGAGCTGGCACATTAGCTGAGAATGATCCATGGTGTTACAGGTGGATTCATAAAAATTCCATCATAAAGAAAGGGAGAGAAATGGTCCGCTCTATTCTCTTTCTCTATATATCTTTCCATTAACAAAAGATATGAATGATTCTGCCTCCAAAAGTATAGGTGTATAGGTGCTTCAAAAAAAAAAAAAAAAAAGGAAACTAAACACCTTTTCAGTTAAAGGCAAAGGAAAGGTCATCAGGAGGAAACACCATATTTCAGATAACCTGTACATATACTCAGAGAATGTGATGTCAATTTAATCCCAACTTTAAAAACTTCACTTAGGCTATGCATCTTTTCATATTGAAACGTGACTTATGCAACATATACATGCTATAATTTGAAAAGATGCATGCAAATGTTTACTGAATGTTTATACAAAACACAACTCGTACCACATGCAAATAGCCTACAAAACTCATGAAATCAGAAAGCACAGTAGAAAATTGCCCCAAGCAGAGCTCGAGAAAGAGTCTTTAATAATAAAAGACTGATAAAGCCTTTTCTATCCTACATAGCTAGTTAATTATGTTAAGACTGATTTCTTATGAAGTTCTTAAAAACTAAAGCACAGGAAAGAATATGTATATATCACCAGATAGTGTGTTACAATTTCTGTTCCATTTCTATTAAATAGCTCTATTTATTGTTAAAGTATTTAATTATGTTTTACCTTCCATGTTAGTACATAAATAACTGCAGTTGCTGGAGTTTATATTTAAATGTTAAAATCCCAGAGTTTCAATTTGTAATATGTAGGTTTTTTTCAGAAAAAGGTTCTGATCCTAGAAAGATTTATATGTGTTAAGTTGATGCACGCTGAGTAATCCTGCTAAAGTCAAGTGGATTACTCAGAGTGTGCAAAGTTAAGTCCATCAATAAATCACTGCAGGACTGAAGCCAAACTGATATTCTTCTCTGTCACCCAAAAAAATATGCATTGCCAAACCCAAGATTTAGTGTGCATCTCTGAATTGCAGCCTCTAATAAGTAGTATAGAGCTATCATAATATAACTGAAAAATAGAGAATAATGAGTGTTGTCCAAGGTTCAGAATGAATTGGTGACTTCTGTTGCCTTCCAACAGGCCAGTCAGATCAGAGTCTCAGGTTTTACTTAGTGTCTACTCCTTAGTGTGTGGAAATCCCATGTTGTCCCTCTGGTCTCCTTATTATCCATCTCTAGAGCCAACCACACCTCAACTCACCCACTGCGAGTTTGAAGAGATCGAACACCCCATTAAAGGAACTTTATGGGATTCAGGGTTTTGATACTGGTGTTCTTTTTGCGTTGGAATTGAGGGAAAATGTGGCACCCTGAAAAAAGCTTTCAAGAGTTGGCCTGTATGGAGAGGGAAGAATGGATTCCCACTTTACCAAAACCTTTACTGTCATTTCTCTGCTGGCAGTGTCACAGTTGTGGGATACATAGTCACAGGTTCAAGGAGCTTCCCAAGCACACATCACCATTAAATCTAAATACTGGCATAAATCTAAATAGTTTTTCTCAGGTGCATACAAAAAATTTGGATGAGCAAATTCTGTGTGATCTCTCTCACAATTAATGAACCAGTGCTATCTGTGTTAATTCCACCAATTTCCCTATAAACATAACTTAAAAAAAAAAGTTATTTATACTGCCCAGTTAAAGAAAATTCATTCAGAAAGACTAAGCAATACAATATTATTTTACCACTCTGAACTTGGAGGGATAAAACTCATAGCAGTGCAGTATTTTCCTCTTGGAGGTATTTAAAACAAGCTTTTCCTCTCCTTTCTGCTCTTCTTTTAATGGTGTTGTCTATTTAGGTTATAAACTCCCTTTTTCCTCTTCCTCCCTTTTTTCTGTACCTGTACAGCCCTTGTGAAAAAATTGACTGAACGATTAGAGCCATTTTTCATAGCAAATTCTACAAGATCCCCCAAAACTTTTACAGATCATTTGACATCTGCACGCACCTACTTTTCACCGGTAAAGTTACCTCTTCGCTTTACAAGTCCCTTCAGACTTCAGATACTAGCAGCTCCATGGTACTGAGCAACCTGAGACCAGTCTCATATATAAACCGAACCTGCACCATTTGCTTCACACTAGAAATCAATGCAAACAGATCTTTCGCATCATGGGCCAACTGCTTCAACCTCACAGCTGGACAGCAATGGGATAAATGCTGGGTGTTGAGCTCACCCTCCAAAAAATGGAAAAACCACTGTTGTGTTTTTCAGTGGGGCTGCCCAGGTGCCCAAGTCCAAGTGAGGGTTTTGAGCTGGCACCCTTCGTCTGGTAAGGGTCCTGGCACAGCCTGGATTAGTTGGCTATGCCTGAGTTAGGACTCTCAGATACCCACTCTTTGTTATATCCTACTGGCAAGACTGCATGCCTCTCTGCTTAGCACATAGCCTGTTTGAAATCTTTTTGTCAAGCACAGGAAGACGTATGTGCACAGCTCTCTGCAGGGATGTTAAGCCACCTTCTGAGATTAACCTGAAGAATTTCGTTCATGCTTGACTTAAAAATTGATTTAAAAACATGCCCTAAAACCAGCATTTTGCCGTCTGTCACTGTGCCAAACTATTGTGCACATAGAAACAGCGTCATAAATTAATTTTGAAATTAATTATCCTTGAAAATACGTGATTAAGAAAGCAAGTACTCTTCCTGGTTTTATTTTCATAATTGAAGCATAGACATTAACAGTTCTTTCTCAAAGCAAAAATATCTGCAATCAGACTAATTATCAAAAAGTGGAAAGTACATATTTTGTTGCTTCTAAAAGGAATTGAAAGGATTCGTTCTATACTCACAAAAATGATCTCAGGACAGTACAGTATTCTCCATTCACTAACATTTATATTTTTTTTTATAATGTTAATTTTCTTTAAAGATGGAGAACGTAATCATACACTCAAATGTGCATTAAATATATGTTTAACTATATTTATTGAAAATCTAATTCCAAGTAGTCATATGGATTTCAGTTACACTAAGCATAACACTAGATA
>NW_008795487.1:3086357-3100967 GCF_000699145.1 Aptenodytes forsteri | reverse complement strand
GACTGAACGATTAGAGCCATTTTTCATAGCAAATTCTACAAGATCCCCCAAAACTTTTACAGATCATTTGACATCTGCACGCACCTACTTTTCACCGGTAAAGTTACCTCTTCGCTTTACAAGTCCCTTCAGACTTCAGATACTAGCAGCTCCATGGTACTGAGCAACCTGAGACCAGTCTCATATATAAACCGAACCTGCACCATTTGCTTCACACTAGAAATCAATGCAAACAGATCTTTCGCATCATGGGCCAACTGCTTCAACCTCACAGCTGGACAGCAATGGGATAAATGCTGGGTGTTGAGCTCACCCTCCAAAAAATGGAAAAACCACTGTTGTGTTTTTCAGTGGGGCTGCCCAGGTGCCCAAGTCCAAGTGAGGGTTTTGAGCTGGCACCCTTCGTCTGGTAAGGGTCCTGGCACAGCCTGGATTAGTTGGCTATGCCTGAGTTAGGACTCTCAGATACCCACTCTTTGTTATATCCTACTGGCAAGACTGCATGCCTCTCTGCTTAGCACATAGCCTGTTTGAAATCTTTTTGTCAAGCACAGGAAGACGTATGTGCACAGCTCTCTGCAGGGATGTTAAGCCACCTTCTGAGATTAACCTGAAGAATTTCGTTCATGCTTGACTTAAAAATTGATTTAAAAACATGCCCTAAAACCAGCATTTTGCCGTCTGTCACTGTGCCAAACTATTGTGCACATAGAAACAACGTCATAAATTAATTTTGAAATTAATTATCCTTGAAAATACGTGATTAAGAAAGCAAGTACTCTTCCTGGTTTTATTTTCATAATTGAAGCATAGACATTAACAGTTCTTTCTCAAAGCAAAAATATCTGCAATCAGACTAATTATCAAAAAGTGGAAAGTACATATTTTGTTGCTTCTAAAAGGAATTGAAAGGATTCGTTCTATACTCACAAAAATGATCTCAGGACAGTACAGTATTCTCCATTCACTAACATTTATATTTTTTTTTATAATGTTAATTTTCTTTAAAGATGGAGAACGTAATCATACACTCAAATGTGCATTAAATATATGTTTAACTATATTTATTGAAAATCTAATTCCAAGTAGTCATATGGATTTCAGTTACACTAAGCATAACACTAGATAACGCACAGCACAATCACGCTAGAATTTAGTCCATAAAAATTAAAATGTAATTGCAGACAAAGAATCCACTCTTAGGCACTTTGCCATCATATTTCTTAGTGGCTTTAGTTAAAGACGACAGTATCTCTTAAACCTGCTGAGGGGACTTACAAAGGGCTTGAGGAGTTAGGAAACAAGGGCTAAGTAGTCTCTTGTAACAGAGGTAGAACTGGCTGGATAAATTCCATCTTATGATAGCTTCTCAGGTATTGAAGTTCTGTTTTTGCTTCAGTGCGTGATAGTACTGACTTCTCTATTCTTCAGAAAAACACATGAGATTTTCAGTTTGAGAAAACAATGCAGAACAAGCCTGCAGGCATTAATGAGGAGATGGAGGAGTTAGTTTCAAGTCCTTCTCTTGAGTAAGAGCAGAATCATTTTTACCAGAGCTCCACGAATCATGTAGCAGGGACCTGCAGGTACATCTACCCAGCGTCTCTTGGATTTCTGTCTCTTGAATGATTTTGACAAAACAATATGTTACAACACAATTACACCTATACAAAAATGTTTTGACTAACTCTAATTACAGAAGTCATGAAACACCTAGATGCAGAGATACAGCCATGAAAACAGGCAAAACGGTTACTTGAACCCACGTCTTTCTCACATTCTTAGTGTTGATTACGGAGCAAAAGATAGCAACCATGAGGATAGATAGGCCTGATTCCCATGAACATTCAGGATCACTGTATGTAATAAAAAGCTCATAAGAAATGTTTTAAAATTTTTCCACTTTAAACCCCTTTTAAAGTCCAGAGTGGCATAAAATGTAGACAGCAAAAAAAGCTAAAATCCTCTATTCTCCTGCTAGATGGGAATATTCCAGCAAAAGTTTTTAGTGGTAAACACTTCATGTCTGAAGACAGCAGTCTGCAAATTTTACCCACAAGTGGTTTCTTGCTGATATTCAAGAGACATTTTCTTTCTCTTTGTTCATTCAAGTAAATATAATTTCACATCTTATAGAATGCAAAATAAATAATTTGCCCTTCTCCTTGATATAGAATGGATTTCTAATCCTTCTGCCTTCTTAATTTCTTCATTTTTCAGTGTCAGATTTATCTTCAGTGTCTGATTGTGGAATCCTGATGGACACAGAATTAAAATACCTGTGTCCCTAGCAAGAGGTATAACAAGGAGAAGGTCAGGAAAGGAACTAATATCTGCATGCAGTCAGAGGACATTAAATGATCTTGCTCGTCTGTAAGATGGAATTGGCCAGAACCACATATATCAAATATGCAGTACACCTACCTGTGCTGATCTGCTCTGGGTTCCTATGGGTCTTGACCTGGTCTTGACCTGTGGTGTTAGTTCCTTGTTTCTTACAGTAAACATCTGACAGTTTACACACAAGGTCCATGTGGTATTAGTTCCCAAGTAGTTTTCCTTAGCAGGAAAACCTTAGCATGTATTATGTGGGGAAGTTGGCTTCAAGGTATAGGCCCTAGGCATTGAATACACGTGAACCAGTCTATACATTTTGGCCCAGGGACCATGGGGTGCTCTCTGGTGTTGCTGTGCATGCTTTCATTTTTTCATTTTGCTATTTTGAAATACTAATTTCAACCTCTCTAAGTTATTTTACTCTGTTTCCTTGCATTTTAGATATTCTTGTGTCTTCTTATTTTATGATCATCTGAGTCTATTGCATACATATCTTTGAAATACTGATTGCCTACCAATGTCAAGGGATACTTTTCATACTCACTGCTGAAATCATATTCTCTGTCAATGTCCTGGTCAGGTTGGAAAGATGCCATCAACACCACAATAATCAATTTCAACAATGAGAAGATGCAGATCACATGGGCAGCAAGAAAACTATTTCCCAGTGAGAATGTGTCATTTTCTTATACGTGAGTATAAGACTATATATACATATATATACACACACAATGCCTATTCTTCCCTTCTTAAAGGATTTACTTTGGGAGGCTGAAATACCTAAGTCCATTTGAGTCTTCTGTGAACTGTACCTGAAAATGCTTTTAACATTTGTTAATCATCCAGCATTAAACCTGTTTATATTCACAACCTGCTACAGAAGCGTACAAATTAATAAGCCTGCTGAATAGTCAGTCACAATAGACATTATATGACAGGTTTGTCCCTCTTCTGTCGTTGTGTTTTTTCCACATATGTGTGTGCATTTTCCTTATTAACTGACGTCATTAATGGCTAGGAGAAATTTAATGTTTTGGTTAAAGGCAGTCATAGCTGTCATTTTCCCTTTTCTTTCTGGGTGTTATATGTGAAACAACTTTTAGCAGTACAATCTTGGAAACAGGTTCATGAAAACATCTCTTTGAGCAAGTCATTCTCTTATTAGAAAACAACAACAACAACAACAACAACATGAAGGAAACTTGGTAATTTGAGACTGCATCAAAACCCAGGGCTGGAAAGTCAATGAGGTTTGGGTAATTAATTCCCTCACACCATTATGAAATTTGCCACTTCAAGAAATTCCATACACAGAATTCCCTTGGTAAGAGCATTTGAAAAAGAAAAAAAAAAAAAGAAAGAAATAAAAAGGAAAGAACAGTAACAAAAAGGAATTAACTTGTGTTAACTGGTAAGAGTGTTCCATTCACCAATATTATTTCATTTATAGATTTGATGAAGGCAAGCACAAAGTTTGGAAGCCATGTCCCACCTATTTATTGGATCAAGATTATAATTCTGGATGTCTTTTTAAGACAGATGGACCCACCCTTGCCATCTCTATCAGGAACAGCAATGGAAGTGAAGAGCTTTTTTCTAAAAGACTGAAATCTGATTTTTATAGTAAGTATGTAAAATCACAACTACTTTGGTAGTCCTAGTGTCTTCACTGATTCTCTAGTTGTCCTTAGTTTGAGAAGAAATCAGTTATATTGGTGTATAAAATGTTATTAGTGTGTGTGCCAAAACCAAACTATAGTTATTTCATGTTGAATTCCATCCCTTGCTGTCATCAGTAGTTACATAGGCCTGTGTACAGCTGCACAGGTAATCCCAACATGGGACAGTCAGATTTGTTCCAAAACACAGTTTCAAAATCAGAATGAAAATACTAAAATATATGGGTGTGCTTAGTCTAGTGCAGGCCTGCTCAGTATTCATATCAGGAAAATGAATAAAAGTTGATAGTTTCTTGTCTTAGTGCTGGCTGTGTGATCTTTCTTGTATTTTCAACCTTCCGTTCTTTTGCCATCTTCCATGGGATGCGAGGCAGCAAACTACTTCTCATCAAAGAGGCTGTCATAAAACCATCATCAGATGTCAGTAGAAATTTGTTGAGTGGCTCTGGTACAGTCTGACAGCGTAAAAGAGACATCCTCCTACTACTAGAGAGACGATGTTCCTGTTTTTATTAAATCCTTCTTGCTCCCAAATACATATTTTACATCTAGTGTGAGATTAATTTATCAAAATCTTCTGGAATTGCACATAGTTACATCATTTAAAGTGGAGGGATTTTTTCTGATAAAAATCACACAGAAAATATACAATGCAGAATTATCTGAAAAAAAAATATATATTCCAAATACATTATCAGCATTTATTAATAATGTTTTAGCAAAAGGCATTAAACAAAAACCTGTCAGGGCATCTAACTTTGAGAATACTTTTATATGTCATAATTTTACCAATATCTGGTATATTATGGAAAGCTGCAACCTGATCCTCGAATTTTGGTTATTAAACACCCACTGATAGTAAAATGAATTTCAAAAGGGTTAGGTAACAAAGCACAGATATCAAGGATCAGACTTAAGTCTTTAAATTAAGCAGGCAGAATTTTCATTATACAAAAAGGCAACTAGAAGGATTGCGAAAGCAGGTAACACTCTTCTCACTCCTTTATTTCCCACTACTGAAGACTAACCAGCTACGTAGATCAAACCATTGCACGCTCTTCGGACCATCTGAAAACATTCAGTTGTGCACAGGTAGACATCCAGTGCTTTTTGCAGATGCACCACCATATCCCACATAGCCTCCAGCAGCTGCACAAGTGTCTCTTGTAGGTTTTATGGTACTGAATTTTTCAGTCCCTTTCCAATAAAGGAGCCTCTTTCTTTCTCTTAATTGCAGGGAGTATGAGGAGACTGGAGTCCTTCCTTAAGTACTTGCAATAAGTTCCTGACATGAATTAGTATCTACCTTTGAATGTGGCACCTTGAATGCTGAGCAGTGTCATGGTGTCAAGCTCCATTTTGATGTTTAATAGGGAGCTCAGCTACAAAAGTGCATTCTCCAAGAAGAAAGTCCACCTTCTTCACTTACTACTCAGAGAAACATTGAGACAAGGAAGGAATAACAATAATTTTAACTGCCAATTACTTCTTTTTAAGACACTATAGCATAATTTGTTTCTCTTCCTCTTAGTAAAGCCCAATAGACCAGAAAATGTGACCTTCTTCTGGAAAGAGGACACCGTTACTGTAAGCTGTAATAAACCAGAGAGAGCTGTGAAGTGCTTGAGACTTGAGCTTCAATACAAAAGCAAGTTTGACAAAGACTGGCAAGTGAGTTGGACATGACGTTTTTAATCAACATTGGAAGGAGCTGGAAGTAGCATCTCCATAGAATGTAAAATAGAGTTGTTTTCAAATTGTTCTCCCATCCTGTATTTTCAAATATAGCTGGTAGCAGAAATCAGTTACATTTTTAGGATCTTGGATCCCTGCCATGCCAGAAAACATTTACTTTTTGAGTTCTATCTAATTGCCACCCAAAGAGCTGAGTACAATCTAAGGGAAAGGTTATACATTCAGAATAGAGGAGTTTTGGAAGACAAAAGCAGAAAGCAGAGTAGAGTTAAAAGAAGAGAGAAAAAGGGAGAAAAAAACATGACATAGAATGAAAGAAAAGAGATGACACAGGATTTTTATTTATTCTAAAGTTAGCTGTTAAGTATTTCTAAATATTATTTCATTGACTTAAACCTTTCCAGTCTCAAAAATAGATTGTAAATATTTTGTGGATCAAAGTGTCTTTGCATATTGTAAATATGCAACTGTAACATAGTGCACTATGTAATGATTGTCATGACCTTCAACTCAATATCAGACAATGAGGAATGGCTATGGATAGTGAAGAGTCAGTCAAGAAACAGAATTCCTCAAAACTCAGAGAAGTTAAAATGCAGTTCTGGGGTTTTGGGTTGGCCTATCACTTGCCCTAGCTGTGACCGTGACCGAGTGTAACATTCTGAAGCACTGTCTTGAAAACCAGAATTAACGATGATACGCCTTCCTTCTTAGTCCAGAACTTCTAAGTGTTGCAGTGTTGGAGAGCAAGGCTTTGATACAAGGAAATGCTATTCTTTCCGGGTCAGACTGAAGAGGCTAGTACCCTACTGCAACGTAGTTAATTACAGCAGTGACTGGGAAGCAGAAACATTTTGGATGAATGGCACATTATTAGGTAATGGCTGTGCTACATTCATATATTGTCTGAGTACAAATGGGGAAGGGGTGACTGCAAAAGGGGCTGGGAACATGTAGCAAATTAACGTTGCACTGTTGTGCTCCATCTTCTGTTATCAAAGAAAGTTCATGTGGATGTCTAATTGCCCATGTTTAACTCCTGTCTGCTTTGTTCCTCATGGCCCATAACACTATCAATTTATGCCATAATCAGCAAAGTTAAGAGTGTCCTTATTATTTGTCTTACAATAGTGTCTAGAGTCCATCAATGACAGCAATGTGATGCATGGGGGGGCGCGCATGTGTGTGTGTCCACATATGATATATGGACATGAAACTTGAACCCTAAGAAAATCCTTGATGCCCCATTTTTGAAGGCAGTTTGTTTTCAAAGTACATCCAGTTGAACTACAGGACCAGAGGTCATAGCAGTCTGATGCTCATATGTGCTGGATTGATCAAAACAGGGAGGATGAGGGAAAAGAGATAAAATGGAAGCAAAGTCAGTATCAGCACTGCTTTCCCACCAGACAGACACATTTAACTAAGTGCGATTGACTGTGGTTAGATCTTTGATGGAAACAGTATTTCTACTGGTTATCAAAACCAAAGAACAGATTTGCTGTAGTAAAGAAAAGACCGTACACCATCCCAACACATTCGTATCATATCAGCTAAGCATAAAATGCCACCCACTAGGCTTTATCAGAACTATGAGACACCCAAATGTCCAATGAACCCAGATGTGAGTTCTCTAAAATGCACTGGCCTATCAGCTCACCTGAAGAAAATCTGTATACACAAAGCTGGGATGACACCCTGGAGCATAGTTGTGTGTAGCCTGTGCACTAGTAGTAGCCACAGTGCTGACCTCCAGAGAAGCCTCCTCCACCATGCAGACTGTGAGCCTGCAACAATGTCCTCAGGTGTGGCTGACAAATGACCTCAAGAAAACACAGAGGACAACGTCTCCCTGTGCACCTCTGAGAGGCGAGCACAAAACAGCCCTACCTGGACCATTTGACCAGAGGCTGCTGGCAGGTAACTGCAAGGAAGGAAAGCACAGAGGGGACAGACTAATGGTTCAGTCACTCTGGGAGCCCCTGGATCAGAAGTGACATTGGCACAGCCCCTTCACTGGGGCAAGTGCTTCACTTCAGGACTTTAATGACTTGTTATTATTGACTCCAAATCTAACATCAGAGGAAGCCATGAACAAAGCTGTGCTCAAGAAATTTCATAGACTCTGCATAGCTTACTTGGGGATCGCAACTTTTCTTGTGGCTTTCTGGCAAGCTGAACAAAGCAGGCAGGTGGAACAGGCTGGACAGTTGCTCCTGCATGAATAATCATTTAGTATTTATAGTATTTATGTGGAGAGCAGAAGGTCAGTAATAGGAGGTAGAGTTTTGAGGTGACATTACAAAAGCTGCAGGCAAAACACTGAGAATGCCGAAAAGTGCACAAATGCATTAGTTTTATATACCTGATATAAAGGTATATATTATTATATATCTGTGTGCTAGACGATATCTTGCCACTAGTTACTTTCTGGGTATTGGCACTTGTGGTTTGCTGGCTTTTTGTTTGCTGGGATGGGGGCGATGTTGTTTGTTTGTTTGTTTGTTTTATCTTGGGAAATAAGACATTTAGGCTACATGTAAAATTGCACTTGCAGCTTTGGTGATTATACGTAGGTGTATGTAATACGCATCTTAGCACAAAGTTGCTGTATCACTGTCCATGTAATGTGATGAAGATGAGGAGAAATATTCGATTCATTCATAACGCCTCTACTCTGCCTGTAAGCCCACTCTTTTGTCCTGTACCAGGTCAATTTAGATAAATAAAAGCACAATTTTCTTTTGTTGCAAGGTGTGGGGAAGGATAGCTTTTCTTTTCAGTTTCAATTGAACAACTGAATTTGTCTTATTTGTTCTTAAACTTTTGGTTTTTTTTAAAGAAAAGTCAATGTTCTAGTGTGATTAGGAATATTTACTGTTAAAGCAAAAAATGTTTTTTTCACATACTTTTTTTGTGATTATTCCTAGATTCATGTGATGATGATACAAAATCTCAGTCAAACACAGTAATTTTTTTAAGTTGTTTTCTGGCAGTACTTCTAATGATACTTATCCTCTTGATTCTTCTGTGTAAATGGCAGAGGTAAGTATAATTTTATTGGTTACTATTAAATAAACATTTCATGAAAACAGAGCTATCATTTAGGATCAAGTCTTTTAGCACTCAAAATTCTTATCTGATAAATGAAGTCATCATGAAGATGTAGAAGTCAGTAGCTTAATTACTATTTGAGGGATAATGCATCCTGGCCTTCCAAACATCAAGGCTTTTAATTTTCAGAAACAGAACAATTCTGGCAAAAGACAATGTTTCAGGATAAAATTCTGTCTCTTCCACTTAATTTCTTCTTCCTTTTAGAAATCTAGTTAAATCCTGAGAAGCCAAGTATTTTGGCTACTTCTTCTGAACTGACATTCTTTTGTGCAACTTTCATCAGACTCAATGTCTGTTTGCAGTAGGCTGAAGTAAGCTTGAGTGCATTCAGCTTTAATAAGACTGTATCAATATTTGGATTTGCAGTTGAACGACTCTGTTCATATTTAGAATCTACACTTTAAAAAAAACCAAATGACCAAACAACAAATGAAACCTGCAAAGGCCCCAAATTTTGGCTTTTTCAGTGGGAAAAAAAAAGCCAAAAATGTAGTATTTCAGAAAATGAGCTGAAAGTATATGGGACTCTGATAACCTTTTTAGATCATAAGTTGAGTTTTTTCTCCTATAATTCTATGTTTCAAGTTTACGTTTGTGTTCACTAAGTCAGCCAGTACAGCTGGTTGTTGCACTATCTTCCCTGTCTAGGGGACTATAAAGCTCTGACTACTGCATGGAGTAGAATGGCACTTGCTGACTAGCTGGAAGTTTGTATAGAGTCCAGATTTTACTAGGATGGGGTTGGTTGAAAATCCAGGAGAAAAATCACTCTTAGCCTGACGGCGTTATCATACTCTTATAACTGCTTTTTGACTTTAGAACACATTTAAAAGAAATCAAGCCTAGAGTACTGTCATGTAAAATATATTTGTGGCTACAGAACTGTGCTGAAGTAGAATTTTGTATGAATGACTACACTATAACAAAACGTTGATTTGTATTTTCCTTTCCTCTTTGCAGGCTTCAAAAATCAGTCATGCCTGCTATACCGGATCCAAAATACGTATTTGTTGATCTCTTCAATGATCATAATGGAAACTTCCAGGTAAACATTCCCTTCCTAGCAAGGCTGTGAACTCTACAGTGTTGAGCTATTTGAAAGTAGCTACTGATACTTGCTTTGCACAGACATTACTACAAGCTCTCTCTGACCCAAGAGAAAAGCCCTTCCCCTCATGAAACATCACCACGAGGATCCACGGAGCAAATACCAGAGCTCATACAATCAGTGTAGTGCTACTTTGGCACTGTGAAAAGACACTTGCTGTAGAAAGAGAGAGAGAAATTGCTGGAGAAGAATTAAGGGGTGTCCAGAGGCACAATATCCAGTGAGATGCCATTGTGGTAGTTGCATCCATTCCTGCACACAATAGCTCAGGGAGCTTGCTTCAACCTGATCTTGCCCTTTATGTTTGTGAAGTGCTGTGAGACTTAGTACTGAGCCAGTGATGGCACTCATGCCTTTGGAGGCATCAATCACAGTAGGAAGCACCCTTTCTTAGCCACAGAGGTGTATGGTTGCTAAACCTCTAGACATGAAATGGCTGTCAAATGAATAGATCACAGGTTTTGCTTTTGTGTTCTTACTGCTTCTTGAGTCCATGACATCACATATGTGACGTATTTTTTCTGTATTAATTGGGCTGTCTTTATGTCAATTACTACTAAGTTTCCTCTGAGTGGAGACAGGTCAAATATTTACATTTTCAAACCCAATGACAATATCAAAGAGCAGTAATAACATTTCAGTGACAAACTGAAAACTTTCTATATATAAGATAGCTTTAAACTGAAACTGAAGAAGAAAGATAGAAATGTAAATTAATACTGAAGCTTTAACACAGAAATGCTATGTTGTGTAAATATCCATGTAAACTCAGTCTCAATTCAGATTAAGTCAGGGCTTGGGTCAAAGAATGCATGAGTCTATCAAGGAGGGAACACCAGGTATTTCACACATCCAAGGTTTTCTGAAGGCCCTGATTAAATACGAAGATGTACTTAATGTGGTCTCGATAATAAGTAGGAGTTTGTGTGCGCTTGTGGAATCCTGTCTGGTTTCCTGCAATCCTGCCTTTCTTCCATCCTGCTGTCTTATGTCCTGCTTGTCTATATTGCTTCCTTTTCATCTTCTCCATTGTGGCTTGTCCTGGAAAGATGCCATTACTAAAGGAATATCAGTGTCTGTACAGCCAGGTTTCTTTAAATTGATCTCTCAGTCCCTGCCAACATCAACACTTTCATTTTCCTAGGAATGGATAGACAAAACTGCTCACGCAATGGTACAAACCAAGCCAGAATATGAAGAGCCAGAGTGCATCATTGAGGCAGAAAGCCAGCAAGAAGACGAGAAGAATAGTGACAAACAGGGTTCTCAAGAAAAAATCTTCAGTTTTTCAAGAGCAGCTGAAAACAATGACTCCAAAGCAGCTCAGATAGCCTGCCTGATGCCAACATCCAACACTATAGCTTCTTTTGCTGGCTTCCAGATTTTAATGAACGATGATATGTATGTGATGTTATAAAATTTGCATAACGCAGAAGGTGTTAGGAAATGACATGAAAGTTCCTGATGAGTTTAGGGGAGTGGCTGAATAGAAAAGTTTGTCATGAGTAGACTCACATCAAGAAAGACACTAGGCTGTGTTATCTGGTTTCAGATCTGTTCTTTTCCAGCACTTATGACCATTTGGGCAGGCTCAGAGTTTGAAATAAACACCTGATAATTTATAGAGTTAGGGTTTGTTGTTCTAATTGGTGTTTATCTCTCAGACTAAACTGAGCTCCATTTTCCTGCTATGGACAGAAGAGAACAAGAGCTCCTCCATAACACGTTTGCAGAGCCGAGACTCAGTCCTTGCGCTTATAGAGTATGTAGAGCAGTGCAAACTACACTGTTATTCTTCCCAAATGAAGAGAGAAAATAAAGGGATTTTTCTGCTAGTGGTCTTTGACTCACAGAGACCAGACCATATACTGCTCATTTTCACAGGGATAGGATACTGCTTTGCAAGCCGTCCTTAGACTAGAAGTGCTTGTTTTTGTAAGCTGCTTCTCCCATTGTGAAACTTCGTGCTGCATGGCACCCATCAAAGGTTTTATGAAGAGAAAGAGTGAGCCCCATGTCTAAGAACAGCAGAGTGAGGATGTACAGTATTGAGTCACGTTTTATCCTTCAAGTAGTGCCGTATGGGCAGCTTCCTCCAGAACAGTGGGGCTTCACGGGCCTCCTCTGAAGTCAGGTCCTCAGTATCTTATAGTCTTCGTATGACTAAGCAACTTCTTCCAGAAAGCTGAGGTTCATTCTGACCAATATTTATATTTAACCGAGTCGCATTTATTTCAAACTGTTTTTAGTGCAATCAGCAGCTGTAGACCCAAATTATGACTTTTTATTCGTATTGCATATACCAGCCTCTTGTTCTCAAACTATGTTCTAAAGTTTTCTAAACATACTATCTTTTAAAATGTGTTTAATTTTAAATTTAAAATGCAATATACTGTGCAATTAGACCTCAGAAAAAAGATCTTGACTATTCTCAGTTTCCCTGTATCACTTATGTTACATGCTACTTGAAAGCAAATTTTGTAAAAAAGTTTAAGTGTTAAAAGCATCTATGATATGGGTAAGGTCTTGTAGATATACTGTGATTATATGTTGAATTAGCTCCAGTTATTTACCTGGATATCAGTCAGTCATTAAATGACTTTATCGTTTGACTAAGCTTTGCCAGTTGCATACTTTCACTGACTAATTTATAGTGTACCTTGGAAATTGCACATATCAGGAAATTACAGTGATTAGTAAAATATTTTGAATTCAGTGTTTAAAAAACTTCAACTCCAGGTCTCCTTGAGAATAGTAAATAGTAATATGGATCATTAGGTCTCAAAATTTGTTTCTAGGTGACACAGTTTGCTGGGTACAAGGAAAAACCCAGAAATTTTCTGGCCAATAACTGGGACACTTAACTGGAAGGATATTTCAGGCACATTCCCCAAGTTTTTCTTGACATTACAAGATTAACGTGCTAACAAAGGATTTCCCATAATCCTGAAAACATTTCTGCCTTTTCCTATCTAAAACAGATGTATGCAAGTTTTTGGGGGCCTTTTGTACACCCCACATTTCTGGAAATTTTTTATAAAGGTAACCATGCAAAGTTTCAATAGCACTGTACGAATGCAATAGATTTTAAACTAATGCAAGCTGCATGTAATTTGATGAGCAGAATCTAGCTCAGCTCAGCTCTTCTCATCTGATATAAATTGGCATTATTGCATGAGAACCAAAGAAGTTACAGCAATTTACAACAGATAAGAACCTGTTCCAGTAATGATTCAAACAATAAAGTGGGAAGTAAAACCCAGAATGTATTGCTTAGTTACTTCATGTTTGAACCACGCACACATATGGTTGTCTACAGAGCTAGCCAGATACCTTAATTAAACCACTTTCTGTTGAGCAAATACTTTTCTGTCTGAATTCAAAATGTTTTAGTATATTTTCCTGAAATTTTACTGTGGGGAAAAAAAAAAGAAAGTCATGTTGAAGTGTGCTGTTTAAGCAGTGTTCCTGAACTGAAATGTTAAGGTCATTTAAGTTTTTAGTACAAACTATAATATCTTGTGTTATGTTTTATAGACATAAAGGTTCTTTTTATGTATGTATACAACCATATTCATATTGTATATAACAGACTAGAAAGAAAACAAATAAACCATCCACATATCTCAAATATTTATTTTAAAAACATCCCCTTATGAAGAAAATAAAACAGGGAATTACTGAAATTCAAAACAAAACATTTTTCACCAAAAAAATTTCCATTCTTAGGGAACTCTAGAAAAATGTCTACAGAATGATGAAGAACATGATTTAAGCAACAGGAAAGGTCCTCCCCCAAATATTGATGATGATTCTACCAAACATGGTACAACAAGACACATATCAGATCAGCAACACTCATTGCTTGTGGGTGTTGGGGGTGCTGGGGGAACCCAAGCATGTCCCTGAGCTCTGCTATCCTGGTGTCTGCCGCAGCCCATCTCTGATGAGATGTAGACCCCGGTAGCCCTCAGCCACACCAGGCAATGTTTCCCCAGGAAGGATGCCTGGTGTCCATGGCACCCTCTGCCCCAGCTCCTGGCACAAAGAGCCGGGAGCCAGTGCTCCTGGGCACACTGTGACTTTGGGCTGAACCACTGCTTAGTGAAAGATCAATGAGATCAGTCAGAGTATGAGAAGCTGGACCTAAATAAAAAGCGTCTGAAGCGTGGAACAAAATGCCTTTATGAAAATACGTTTGTATGCTTTCTACACCAAATCTAAGAGGGTTTGGATAGATCTGGCACTTCAGAGAGGAATATTATCTCTCAGACGGAGCCCTCACGCAAGCATACAGCTGTCCAGGTGATCAACACGTGGCTCAGGGGCTGGTGTCATCGGAGGAATTTTGGCTTTTTTGATCACGGGGAGGTTTACACGGCACCAGGCCTGCTGGCGGCAGATGGAGTCCAGCTGTCTCACAGGGGGAAAAGGATCATGGCTCATGAATTGGTGGGGCTCATTGGGAGGGCTTTAAACTAGGTTTGAAGGGGGAAGGGGATAAAACCAGGCTCACTAGAGATGAGCCTAGGGGTGGCGTGCCGATGCCGGGGGTGAAATCGATAGCCCAATTGAAGTGCATCTACACCAATGCACGCAGCATGGGCGGCAAACAGGAGGAGCTGGAAGCCATTGTGCAGCGGGAGAGATATGACTTAGTCGCCATCACCGAAA
>NW_008795487.1:3064804-3080807 GCF_000699145.1 Aptenodytes forsteri | reverse complement strand
CTGAAAGAGTGGTGAAACATTGGAACAGGCTGCCCAGGGAAGTGGTTGAGTCCCCATCCCTGGAAGTATTTAAAAGACGTGTAGATGAGGCGCTTAGGGACATGGTTTTGTGGACATGATGGTGTTGGGTCGACAGTTGGACTCGATGATCTTAGAGGTCTTTTCCAACCTTAATGATTATGATTCTATGATTCTATGATTAGCAAGCCAGATAAGTTCGAGAACACAGTTTCCTTTCAGTTATGCTACATAACCAATCACCCCATCTTCATATCAGGATTGGTTTCAACTTTATGACATATTGACTGAAATAATACACAGGTTATAGACTTGCAAGGGCATCACTTTGGTCCCAAGCCGTTCAGGAGAGACAGCTGCCTCCAACAAAACTCTTAATCTTCTAAGACTGTGACAAAGTGCTGCATATTACCTTGCTGTTCAAATAAGAGGCATTTTCTTTACATTATAAAAACAAAGCTTTCTCATGTGTCTGGCTGTTGGCCTAATGCTCATTTTGTAGAAGAGTGCTGGGCAACTCTGTAGCAAAATTCAAGACCCTTTGCTCCACATGGTTTACTGAACAGAATAGCAGGCTGGCTTGCTGCTTTCAGCTACTGTCACAAACAGTGACTAGTTGGAAGGACAGTAATGTGAAGCTTCCCTAATCTCTCATCTGCCATTTTCCATCATTTCGTCACCATTTTTTCTTCTGTTCCCTCTCCTCTCCTCTCCTCTCCTCTCCCCTCCTCTCCTCTCCTCTCCTCTCCTCTCCTCTCCCCTCCTCTCCTCTCCTCTCCTCTCCTCTCCTCTCCTCTCCTCTCCTCTCCTCTCCTCTCCCCTCCTCTCCTCTCCTCTCCTCTCCTCTCCTCTCCCCTCCTCTCCTCTCCTCTCCTCTCCTCTCCCCTCCTCTCCTCTCCTCTCCTCTCCTCTCCTCTCCCCTCCTCTCCTCTCCTCTCCTCTCCTCTCCTCTCCTCTCCTCTCCCCTCCTCTCCTCTCCTCTCCTCTCCTCTCCCCTCCTCTCCTCTCCTCTCCTCTCCTCTCCTCTCCCCTCCTCTCCTCTCCTCTCCTCTCCTCTCCTCTCCTCTCCCCTCCTCTCCTCTCCTCTCCTCTCCTCTCCTCTCCCCTCCTCTCCTCTCCTCTCCTCTCCTCTCCCCTCCTCTCCTCTCCTCTCCTCTCCTCTCCCCTCCTCTCCTCTCCTCTCCTCTCCTCTCCTCTCCCCTCCTCTCCTCTCCTCTCCTCTCCTCTCCCCTCCTCTCCTCTCCTCTCCTCTCCTCTCCTCTCCTCTCCTCTCCTCTCCCCTCCTCTCCTCTCCTCTCCTCTCCTCTCCCCTCCTCTCCTCTCCTCTCCTCTCCTCTCCCCTCCTCTCCTCTCCTCTCCTCTCCTCTCCCCTCCTCTCCTCTCCTCTCCTCTCCTCTCCTCTCCTCTCCCCTCCTCTCCTCTCCTCTCCTCTCCTCTCCTCTCCTCTCCTCTCCTCTCCCCTCCTCTCCTCTCCTCTCCTCTCCTCTCCCCTCCTCTCCTCTCCTCTCCTCTCCTCTCCTCTCCTCTCCCCTCCTCTCCTCTCCTCTCCTCTCCTCTCCTCTCCTCTCCCCTCCTCTCCTCTCCTCTCCTCTCCTCTCCCCTCCTCTCCTCTCCTCTCCTCTCCTCTCCTCTCCCCTCCTCTCCTCTCCTCTCCTCTCCTCTCCCCTCCTCTCCTCTCCTCTCCTCTCCTCTCCTCTCCTCTCCCCTCCTCTCCTCTCTTCTCCTCTCTTCCTGTTTCCTAGATGGTCACACAGCCGTGCAGCCAGTCTCTCAGAGCAGGCTTGCAGTGATTCATGCAAGCCTAGCTACAAGTAAGTAAATTAAATGGCCAGATAGGAAAAGGCCTGTTCAACTCCCCACAGTGAGAAGAAGGGTACACAACAACTTTCACATCTTCCTTCTTATTTATTCAAAAGTTGTCATGTTCTTCAAAGGCATGAGTCCCTCAGACACTACATCTTGTTCCTAATTATATCCCACAGAAAGGGAGAAACTGTGTATCATACGGTAGTCCAGACTAATTGAACTGTATTTTCTCAACAGCAGAACAAACAGACTGTATATTTATTCTTCATGCAATTTATGTGCTAGCTATACCAGTGCTGAGCCAATTTACATTGATAGATTGAACATCTACACTGTTTGCTTTGCTTTTGATGTCTGATTTTCAGTGAGAGGAAGAATAGGAGGAAATCACATGGTTTTTTTTTTAAACAAGGAACACTTGAAGTCAGTCTTGCAACTTCTGCTTTCCCTTATTTTTGTTGTTTATTTTTTAAATTACATCAGTGTTTTTCAATTTATTTGGAAATATGTTTTGCACAATTATCAAATGCATAATTTTGAGCAGAAAATGGTTTCTTCTTTTGCCACGAACCTAGAAATTTCTTACAGTGTATTCATAAAAGCTTTCCAAACCATCCTTGCTTTTTTTGGTGGTTTACATTTTTAGTCACTAAACTCAGCCATGCAAAACATAACTTCTTTTTTTCCCTTTTCCTGAAAACAACGTGAGCTGCAAAGATGAAAATGGACGGTAATACTCACTGAATGCTTGAAAGACTGGACTAGATACAATCGTTTTTTTCGGAAAAGCCACACAGGTTTACATTTGTCAAAATACCAAGGGCAAATAGTCAGCATTTTCTGTGGGAAAAGAAAACATGGCCCTAAATGACCTTTTGTCACTGAGTATCTAAGTAGACATCTATCACCGACTAATCTAGTGGCCGTAAGAATGGTATTATGCAATAGGAGAAGAAATGCAATAATAACTCATCCTCTCTTGGAGATTTCTGATAACCCTTATGATTTGTGAGATGAATTAGTGTCACCTGCAGGGCTTGCTCCTGCTCTGTTTCTTGCTGGCAACTGCTGACACAAGGTTTTGTGGATGGGAAATAGCAGGTGTACGCTCACCCTAAGCGTACACCTGGTCCCTGCGTGCATTCACGCTTGCCATGTGGCAAGCCTGGAGAGAAGCCCCACACTTGCCACAGGAGAAGCTGCAGCTGCTTGGGGTTCCTCTCTCCTCCTCACCTGGGTGCGGCAGGGCCAGGGGAGCAGGTGGAGGCAGAGCCTGGCTTCCCTCCATGCCCCACAGCCCAGCAGGGGATCATAGAATCATAGAACAGAATCATAGAATAGAATCATAGAATAGTTTGGGTTGGAAGGGACCTCTAAAGGTCATCTAGTCCAACCCCCCTGCCGTGGGCAGGGACATCTTCAACTAGATCAGGTTGCTCACAGCCCCGTCCAACCTGACCTGGAATGTTTCCAGGGATGGTGCATCCACCACCTCTCTGGGCAACCTCTTCCAGTGCTTCACCACTCTCAGCATAAAAAATTTCTTCCTTATATCTAGTCTCAATCTACCCCCCTTTAGTTTAAACCCATTCCCCCTTGTCTTCGGGGAGACCTTATTGCAGCCTATCAGTACTTAAAGGGGACTTATAAAAAAGATGGCAGCAAACTTTTTAGCAGGGCCTGTTGCCACAGGACAAGGGGGAATGGCTCTAAACTAAAAGAGGGATGCTCTATCACACGTGGCAGATGAAGGAGCCTGTGTCTGTTTCCTAGTGAAATAACACCATTTCTTTCTCAAATCAAAATCCCTGGGATTAGTGATAGGATTCATGTCTACCTGTTCTGTGGCTGGAGCTTCTGGTTTCCTAGTCTTAGAAGATAAGTGTGAGAAAAAAACAATATGCGCCATATTAAAAAAAATCTCCTGCTATATATCTAGGCAGGCTGAAAATGTGATCAGAAGAGGGACCAAAGGAATATCTTTACCTTTCTGATTTATATAATATTATAATTATACAGAATAAGAAGGGAACACATATTCTCTCACAGCTCTATTTTGCTTTCTTCCTCTCTGTTTTTCCTTGTATCAATATGCCCAAGGATCACTACTTTTTTGATAAATATTTTTCTGCTGTATATTGCTCTGCAAAAGACTTCTATTAAAAAGTAGCCTCTATCGCTGTGTTTGTCAGAGGTTACTAAAGGTAAGAACATAATCAGTTTCAGCTTTTTAATAAGAAAACAAGATGGGTTGATAAATTGTAGGCAATAGGTCTTGTAAGGTCGAGAGACAGAGCAAACTATATCCTAACATCAGCTCCCTGCACTGCTAGGTAATTATATAAATAAAAGGAAACCTTTCAGCACAATCACTTTAAAGGATGAGATACCCCTAATACCTGTCACTTGCACAGAAGCTTGGCTATCCAGACAAGGCATATGACTCCCTTAGAAAGTGTCCTTAGTATACCTCTTAACGGGGGAAGAGCTTAAAGTTGCCAATATAAGATGCAGAGGGACATGTATTACCTACACTGCTGTATCTGAGCACAAACAGCTCTGCTTTGTCCAGTGACACTTTAGTGTGATAAGGTCCATGGAAAAAGCATCAGCCCCCCTTTTGGTGGGCATCTGCATCTCTGGGCTGCAGAGCCATGTATCCTTTTACCCCTCTTAGCCAGCCAGGCTGGAAGAGTTTTATTTTTGTGAAAGAGACGAGCTTCAAAAGAAGGCCGAGAACAGCATACACAAACACACCGTGGTTTTTAACAAGTATAGCAGATCCTTCTTACTAAAAAGAAGAGCAGTAAGAGTCTGACTTCTACACGTCCTGTGAGTCCTCTAACTGCTGAGTTATAAGGTTAAGCAGGGAGAGGGTGAGGGGAGGGTCAGTCATGAAGGGAAAATTTCAATTTTGCGTGTGCAAGGAGGCCTAAACTTCAAAGCTATATTTGGCCAATGATAACAGTAAATATTGCTTTTCACCAGAAATTCTTAAAGGGTGGATTTTCAAATATTAATTCTACCACCACCTAAATGCATTCATAGAGGCGGTGGGACACCACAGACACTTACCAGGTCACACAGGTGTTGCCCAGCATCTCTTGGATATCCAAGCAAAACACAGACCAGGACAGCAGAACCAGGCACATCAGTCTGCTAGGCAAACCACATTTCCAGTGCATTAAATTTTCATAGACCAGATGAAACTAAAAGATACAGACAAGTCTGCCTCTACTTTACAGTAAACCTTGCCATGAGCAATGGCGTTACACTAGAAAATGGACGTGTTTTGGGATTTCTCTCTCATTAGGTAGCCAAGACTTCAATCTTCATTTCCATCCAAAAGATTCTTCATCCAGAAGTTATGAAGCTGAAGCAGGCTTACTGTGGGCCTACTAATACCTGCTCCACCTCTGAGTATCTTACCTTTCTGTATGAAGTTTGCCCAGGGTTTTTTACATAATAAAAAAGGAGAGAACACCCCAAAGAGCCTGGCTTCAGGTTTACGTATGAGTCACTAGAAAGGCACAATACAGCAAAGCCACTGAAAACAGATGTTTTTGTTTCCTATCATATTCTGCAGATGTTGTTCATAAAAAAACAAAAGCTAAGTTGGGGGACTTCTTGTGCAATTTTTCCCCCATTCATTCCAAAATATTTGAACTTCAGTACAAAAAGCAGCAGTAAACAAAGGGTCTAGCAGATGGTTGAGAGAGCAAAGTTATCGCTCATGGTATCTCAATGCGTGCAAATGTCTATGCCTCTTGCATGTTATTTTGCAGAAAGTGTTAGATCACAATCAACAACACAAAGGATTTGAACACCCAGGTACTGGAGAAGATCTCCACATCAGAAAAGTCTCAGCAGGTTACACCCCCCAGACTAAAACAGGTAGCACAGCTAATATGGTGTAGATGAAAAACAAGAGGTAAAAGAGGCAGTCAGGAGAGTCTGTACTTCCTCTTAATTTTGATTAAACCCACAACTGTGAAGTTATTCCACATCTTGGGTTGAAATCAGTCAAATCAGAATTGTTTTCATAGTTTACATCCTGGCTGAGGTGCTAATTCTGCTACCATGGGACTCAGTGGGAGAACTGTCCTCAGCAGTGAACTCAAGGGAATGGGGAGAAAGTGGGAACATCTAAGTGTCATAGCTTTAAGAGACAAAGCTCAGGCAACTGAATGATGTGTTTCAACAGTACGATTTTACCTCAAATATTATATATCAGCCTTTTACAGCACCATTTGGTTTGATGTGAAAGTGTCTTTAAAAAACCAAGTAAAAAAATTTTGCAACATACCCATAAAGCTACCTCAGTATCAACGGGCTCTGTTGTGTGTCAAGGAGGAATCTGGCAGCATTTCTTCTGCTGGGCAGTTGGCAGAATGTGGTATCTGTTGAATGCTGAAAAAAAATCCGGTTGGTGTTTGTTCTGTTGCAAGATATTTTGATGTGGCTCTTTGAAGCTGAGAAACCAAAGGAGTTGAAAGACAGAGAACTTACACAACCTTTTGTTCCAGTGCTGCTTATGCAGCAACTGGGAAATTAATAGAAAAATTAGATGACTCTTTTAAGAAAAGGAAGAGCAATCTGACTGGAAAGACATTTTTGAAAGTGGTGACTAAAAGTCTTGCTTATATAAGCCTCTGTGATTTTGTACTGCAAGTACATTAACTGTACCACAGAGTCAGAAAATTTATAACCAGTGCAATATAGACACCCTCCATTAGGGGTTAAAATTTAAATTTTATTCCAGACTTCCAGGTATTGTTTAGGAAAGACACTTAGACAGTCAATCCTAGAGAATAATAAAACCTGAAAAAAAGAGGAAAGTCAGAGGGTATGTTCCTTTTCCTTTCTTTCTCCTTCTGCAAAAAGGCAAAGAACCTTTTGTTTTCAAACTTATGGCCTTGCTTAGCTAGAAGAGAAATCACGGACCCACACAGAATTACAGAAGGGCTGAGGCTGGAAAGCATCTCTGGAGGTCATCTAGTCCAACCACCAGCTCAGAGCAGGGTCAGCCACAGCTGGTTGCCCAGGACCATGTCCAGTTGGATTTTAAGTATCTCCAAAGATGGAGACTCCACAACCCCTTTGGGCAACCTGTTCCTCTGTTTCATCACCCTCACAGTAAAAAGTGCTTTCTTGTGTTCAGATTGAATTTAATCTTTTTTGGTTTGTGCCCATTGCCTCTTGTCCTGTCACAGGCACCACTGAGCAGACCCTGACTCTGTCTTCTTTACTGCCCCAATTTGAGTATTTATACACATGGATAAGATTCCCCCTGAGCCTTCTCCTCTCCAGACTGAACAGTCCCAGCTGTCTCAGCCTTTCCTTGCATGAAAGGTGCTCCAGTCCCTTAATCATCTTTGTGGCCCTGCACTAGACTCGCTTCAGTATGACCATGTGTCTCTTGTACTGGGGAGCCCAGCACTGGACCCAGCACTTCAGATGTGCCTCACCAGCGCTGAGCAGAGGGGAAGGATCATCTAACTCTACGTGCTGGCAAAGCTCTGCCTAATGCAGCCCAGGTTGCCATTGGCCTTCTTTGCTGCAGGGATGCATTGCTGGCTCACGGTCAACTTGGTGTCTACTAGCTTTGCCTTCCCTGCCAAGCTGCTTTCCAGCTGGCTAGCCCCAGCCTATGCTGGTGCCTGGGGTTGTTCCTTCTCAGGTGCAGGACTTCGCACTTCTCTTCACTGAACTTCATGAAGTTCCTGTCACCCTGTTTCTCCAGCCTTTCAGAATCACTGTCTAAAGATAAGCAAATTATTTTGCACTGGTGACACTTCTGTGTAAATGCAGAATGCATGGTTTATCCAGTCTTTTGACTTGCACCGGTGTAAGAAATAGTATGTTGTGGAGGGTGGCAGTTGATAACACCCATTGCTATAACAATAGCATAATAAATTATTGTTTATCATGTTCAGTAAGGTAGTATTTAAGAGAAAACCGAGTGTGGGACACTGTTGTACTAGAAACCATGCAAAGAGTGCACAGAATTATAGGCAGCATCTACAGAGAGCAAAAAGCTGAACTAAAAAAGAAGCAGGGAGGTAGGTGGGTGAGGAAGGGATAGCACACATGGTGTAGTAAACTTAGATCTCAAACAGTAGAAAACAAACCCTTTTGATGTCTTGATGTGATTTTACTCCCAGGGCTCTCAAAGAAGCAAGAGTTGAAGATGGAATACAAATGCTCTGACGCCATTCACACATTCTGTTAGCATTTACATAGGCGTTTGCAGCTCAGTCTTTGAAGACAAGGAAAAAACTTTGCAAACAAAGTCAGCCTGAAGGGCAAAATGATTTAGCAAATCTAATAAAAATATGTCCTCTAAGATACAAATAAGCTATTGGACCACACACCAACATAGAAAGCATCTTAGTAGTATCAGATGTATTTCTGTCCTTGTAGTACTCTGACAATACAGTCAGCTGCCTCTGGGTATTTTGGAAAAATATTATTATCATAACGTCCTATGTTATTTTGCATAGAAGTTCAGTTTATTGCTTCAGTACATTAACTTTTTAAGTGCAAGAAGCCTTAAGGTGTCTTATAGACTAGATAATGTGAGCATGCACATCATACCAAGGAGGGCTATAAAAAGTGCTAGGCAGCTGAAGACAAAGAATAGCCTTGCTGGTCAGAAGAACTGACACTGCAAGTTTGATGAAGATAAAAAGGTAGTTTGATTTTTGATTTCTGTAGGTTTCCAGTGAATACTAAAAATTGCTTAAAACATCAATTCAGTAACCAACATGCACATCACATATTCTCAAAATAGAATATTGTTTTCTCTCTGGTTACATGATGAGAATAGCTTGAAGTAGTCTGTATTTCTTCCACTAAATCCAACCTGAAAAATCACTCAGGATACTTTCCTTCAGAACATCCTCCAAACAGGTGGTTCTCCCTGGTGCAACAATCCTATCAAGTGCAATGAAATCTTCAGTAATAAAATCTTTCATGCTGCTTATGTTTACAGTCCAGTGGGACATGTACACAAGAGTACTATCTTTCATTTTCTGCCTGGCTTAATACTATATACAAGCTATATAATAATGTGAAACAAGGTTTCAAGTACAAAAAGCATCACAATGCTTTCTCTAGACAAATACTGAAAAAATAAGGCCAAAATAATCTTTCAGGTGTTTACAAATAAGAGAAAATTAGCTCTCTGTTTTGTCTAGTGTTACTTCTAACTTCCTCAAAAAGTGAGAACTACGTTTCATTGCTATTTTTCCCCTATACTGTATCCTAGGAGAATATTTTTTTGCTTCTGGATCCCTAGTACTTATCTTCTTTTTCAATGTTTCCAGTAAAGATGTCTCACTGATATCATCATAGTATCTGGAAATAGAATGGTTAGTTTAAGAAATTGAAAAAGTGTGTAAAATTAAATTTACACTGCCTATTCTAAATTCAGATTAAAGCATGAGTGTTAACAGAGTACCCCTTCAGCCTACTTGGATGATTTTTCACCTATCTGTGTGAGGTATGTACTAGTAACACTGGAACAGGCTAGCAAAATTTTTTGTTTGATTCAGTACGATAATTCCTATATTCTTGTTTGTCTCTAAACACTGGAGTTTGAAGGTAGTTTTCCATATGCTGTGGTGAGGCATATGGTTCAAATACCCCTATGGACATCCATCAGTCTCACAGGACCCCATACAATGAGCAATCAGCTTTCTTCCTCATTAGAACTGCCATCATCTGAACACAAGTTTAAAAAATCTGATTGAGAGAAACTACATAAAGATTCTCTGGGATTCTCTTACTCATACTGGTGAGCCCATACACAACCAAGGGAGAGAGAGACAGCTTCCTGAATAAGTAGTGACAAAAGGTAGCAATTGTTGCTTGAATTAGACCCTACTGTTTCCTCCCTGAAGAGGTTAAGAACTGGGCAAATACAGCAAACTTGGCTTTTCTGCTGAGCTGATGTTGTAACTTTTAGCTGCAGAGAGAGGGCAGCTGTCATAGCCTCCCTCCACCACTTTCAGCATTAGTGCTGCCTCTGTAAAGCACTCTTTGTTTCAGACACCCTTTGCAGAGTGCTGCTGGGTGGGTGGTGGTCAGAACAGGTGTGGTTCATACCATCAGATGTGGCCAGCTCTAATGCAGATGTTACCTCAGAGCTAGTCACCCTCCACCCCCTTCATAGGCAGTACAGAAAAAACAGCACTTTTAGGGAACTATTAATTTAATCCTAAAGAAAACATAAAAAGTAGGTCAGGTGTTCTCAGAGTTCTCCCTCTCTCCGTTGATGTTAACATAGGCTCAAGACAATTAACTCAGATGTGAGTATGCACGCTGTAACCATTTAAACTGAGTTGGGATGAGTGCTACCTGAGGTCCCTTTTTATTTAGTATCCTTTCTCGGTGACCTCTGGGTGTTTCAGAGGATATATATATACACCTCCAGAATCAACAATTAAATGACAGACAAAGGAAGTTTCTTCTTAATGCCAGGTGAGCAGTGCAGGTCAGGTTGAGCACCAAGCTGCAGGTATCTAAATGCAAGTATCTGAATGCAGGGACTGTATTTAATTGTACACACATAGGTATCTGGCATCACCTGAGATGTCCATAGTGTTGTGCCTGGTCTCCAGCTGTCACACCAGACTTCACAGTCCTTCAGCAGGGAGGAAATAATCTGCCTAAAGTCTAATGATAAATGTCATTTACAGCCCATGAGCTGCAGTAAGATGGCTCTGAGTAGTACTTTGCCCCTTGATGTCTAGGAACAATGTCCTAGACAAACACTGTGACATCCTTAGCAGTCTCTCCAAAAGCAAATTGGTATGAAAGCATGGCATTTAGCTTGCTGAGTTGACCAAGTGTTAGCTGTCTCACATCCACTCAAGCAAATCATCTAGTGTCTCCCTACGCAAAGCAACAGGTATCTCTAGAGAGCAGTTGACCCTGTCTGAGATATCTAAGTCAGTTTGGATAACTTTTGGGGGTTCCTGTTTCTCTCCATTGACTAGAATGCAGCTAAGACAGCCAGCTCAGACTAGTTCACTAAGTTTTACATGGGTGAGTTTGAAAGAGATAAATCCTGCCCAAATGTCCAAGAATGCAGCTGTTGCTGTGGTTATTGTGTTTTGCTTTGTATACAGGAGGGACTGGAGCCCTACACAATCACATTAAATACATACTGAAAATGGTCCCGTATAAACTAAGAGGTTATCAGGGGCTTTTAAGAAATACGTACAATGGATGTCAATAGCCATTGCACAAATCTTTCAAAAAAGAGATTCCCGTATGCAACAGCTACTCATTAAAGAGCCTTTCAAAACATGCCTACACTCATAGGCAAAACAGCAAAGAAAGCATATAGAATGTCAAATTTCCCCAGGTCTGTCATCAGGTTTGTCCATTAGAAACAAAGCTTCTTCCCAGCAGTCACATGAAAGAAGTTCCTAAGTAATCATTCACACATAGTGTATGTTTTGCCTCCATCCCATCTTCAAAGCATCCCCTGGTGGTCCATTTATAGGTATGAGATAGTCTTTTTCTCCTCCCCCCACATGAAAGTCAGTCCTGAATCTCAACCAATAGCTTCCATGTGAACATGGGATCTGCCCAGGGGGCTACTAGCAGAAATCTAAAACAAGCTTTGATGTTCCAATAAGATAATATGAGACCACACGGACAATTGCCCCTATGAAATATTAAATGCAGATTCTTTTGATCTCAAGAAATAAGATACTATTATAATTTAATACAATTCTCCGAAAGATGAAAATAAATAATAGTAAATGAAAACATACCAAATATGAATATTTTTAATGTGGGTAGAGACATTCCACATTATTTTTACTTTTATTCTTTTGAGGCAGGACTTTTCTGGTCTGGGTTATTAAAAAAATATTTTTATCTGAATAATTTATTCTTTCAAAGCTTTTACAACCATTCAGAAATTTTTAAAAGCTAAATATCTACTTTTATGAGTCTGCCTCCATATTTGGCTATCTAAAACCAGGTCCATGACATCAGAGCTGGAATATCTTGCAAGCTTATTAAAAAAGTTGTTGGCCAAAAATAAGATCAATAAGTCTATAAAACGTTCAGTGTAACTTGTGTGACGGATCTCACTTTTACAGAAGCATATCCTGGATATAAATGACATTCATACATTGATTATATGACTTCACTTACTTTATCATGTTGCTGTGACAGAGGAACCAACATAGTTTATTATCATGAGGGCATGGAGCATTTTGCCAAACCTAGTTTTAAACATAGGAATCAAGAACATGCCATGAGCGGACAGGTCTTCACCGAGTACTTGTTTAAGCAAAGATCTGCCACTGATGTTATTTCATGGTTTGTGGTAACTGTACAAAATATGATCAAAAGTTCTTATTTAGTTTCTAATGGAGCTCTGGTAATGTTTAGAGTGGGTTTATAGTGCAGGAGGTACGCAACAGATACAAAGTTAGCTAAAATTCACATCACTACACAGTTTAAAACTCACTAGTTGTTTACAGGTTGGCAAACTTCAACCATCGAGCTGAAAATCCCCATAATATAGGACTGCTGAAGGAAGGTTTTGTTTCTGTTATGCTTTTTGTTTTTAAGGTTTTTGAGTAACAGAGGTTACTTTGCTGTTCAGCATAAATGGTGTAGCTACTGCTGAGAATGACGTTACATAAAATATTCTTTAGATCACATTACTAACAAAAGATGAAAATAGAAAATTGTGCCTTGGAAAAGTTCTGGCTCCTCCAAAAGATGGTATAAAGATCATATTCATATAAGGACTGTGCTTTGTACTGTGTAAATTTGCCCAAATCTGACCAACTTGTGAAAAATCACACACCTCCTACCTCTCTGAAATCTGATACACACTTTGTAAAGTCTTGCCAGTCCCGCAACTAAATGGGATGCCACTTGACCATGTGGCTGCCACTCTTTGAGCAGCTTCATCCCAAGTGCAGCAAAGCATGCTCTGCCAGTGTCGGTCACGGGTGCCACGCACACCCATTCTGAGCCCACACCACGTTCTTCTGTCCCTGCGCCACGCTGCAGGAGTAGGAAATAAGGAGGGGGTGGGAAGGTGGGATGGAGGAGTGAGGGATAAAGGTTTGAAAAAGATGTGGTGAAAAAGAAGGTGTCAGGAGCTGAACAGAACTGAGAGATGGAAAATCCATCCCTGAGAGATGGAAAATCATTAAGGAGGAGCATTAAGAGCAGGTAATGAGAGTGAGCAAGAAGTGGTGAGGCAAGACGCCAGAGGGAAAAAAATGAAGAAAGGAAGACCTGGAGCTAGGGAGGAGCAGGAACACAGAATATATTGTATCCATTAGGACATATTTCCCTTAGACCCGAGTGAAGGAGAGCTGGGTACAGCTATATTCAATGAAGGAATGATGAAGTTACTACATAGCTGTCCTGTAATCAAGAACATATAGTACATGTGTATAGGAAAAGGGGAAAATAAGAGTGCCACAGCGTTCCTACTGCTCTTCCAATACATCCACACCCCTTAACAATTCCACCTGTGTAAAATCAACAGCTTTTGAATCTCAACATTTCTGCTTTGTTGCGAGGCTCCAAAGTCACTGGTGAAATGTGTTCCTCCACCTCCCTCTAGTGGGAGGTCCACACAGCAAGTGTTTCCTCCCTTTTCCAGTTTCCACCATACTTTGAAGAATAAAGGGCTGCTCTGCACACCCGACAACGCGGGTTCCACTCCAGTGAGTTTGCTTGTGTGGGGACACATGCATACATGGGCGCTGTTCAATTTTTTTTGTCCCACATCCTCTGTGTTCAAATTAATTAGTTCTAAGCCACAAGGCTACATTGAAAGAATCTTTAAACTGCAAAATTGCCCAGTAGTCCAACATTAGAAAATGTCCAAATAAAGTTAAGTTTAATTCATCATTATATGAATATGTGTTATGCCTGAGGATTGAAATTAAAGATCATAAGACTCCCACTTCATTAAAAATATAGGCTGAACAGTGCTTAGGCGTGAATCAGTTTTGTGTCATGACTGAAGATCACTTGATGCTTTGGAAATGGGCACTGCATGAGGCAGATGAACAAAAAAGATTGTGACAAAAGTCACTGAATGTTCCTGACAAACCAGATTCCATCCTGTCTTTGTCAGAGGTTTTCTATGAAAATCATATAAATTCTCTATTCTCACATTTTGGACATACAGCTTGTGATCCTGCAATCTTTTTTGAAGAATTGCCTAGCTTTTGCAGCAGTCACTAAGATAAATAGGAGTACTACTCTGAGCATACGTACTGCTATATACTCTGAGAAATCAGACCTCAGGCATCTCAAATTACCACCCCAAATTAGCCGGCATATTTGACAATTCCCTATCTGTAAAATGGGGAGAATGATACCACAGGGACATTATGAAGATAAATTCATTAATTTCTGTTAATAAGTAGGATACTATGACAAAAAAGCACCAGGGAAAAGTCCATTAGGAAATGAATAATTATGTATTCAGTGCAAGGTTTGGATGGTGTGCAGAAAATTAGGCATGGGGACATATATTAAATGATGAGAAGAAAAAGAAATACTGCATGGCTGCTCATTTTGTGAGCACAGTCTGCCTTGTGCACTGAATGAGGCAGGGGTCCTGCGGGTGGACATGGCTGTGTAATTAAAGACTGTGTCATAATGCATGCACACAGGCCGCTGTTATTCTCTTATTTCTCTCTTTGCGTTGTGACTTTGTAATCGTAACATTTCTTTACTAAGTATATTGTGGGGTGATAAACATATATTTAGAATATGAAATAAATTGCTTAATGTTACAGGTGGAAAATTGCTAGCTCCCAACTTAAGAAATGCCGGGGTTTCCCTAATTTCTTTATCGAGTATAACCTGGTAAATTTGTGGGAGAACCAGAAGGACTAGCACTCTGGACACCACTGAAAATGCTATGACCTTGCATGAACATTAATCTTTTTCTTGCATCAGTATTACTTTCTTTGTGAGTGAAATAAAGTGCAGGTCGGCCTCTATGTAACTGTGGAGTCCAAGAAATCTTTATATTCTTTAGAAGCTGAGCAAGGTGAGCGCAGCTGGCATGCAGAAAATGCCACTGCAGGCATTGAGCATGCTCTATGGAAAACAAACGTAAGCAGTTCTTTGAGGCTGAAGTTCATACAAGACTTATTTTCATAAGCATGCACAGATGGTTACTCAGAGATTAGAGGAGCCAACCCCTTAAGAAGTTCTGAAGAGGTGATTTCCAGAGTTTTATAGGCTGAGCATATATGAATTAATTTTCTTCCTTCCCCAAGGAAAATAATAATTATTTCTTAGGTATAATAATATTTTCTTTAGAATTTCAAGCCATTTTCACAGACTAGAAGTAGGAAAGATATTTCTATTTTCTTTTCAAATCTTTGAAAAAAAAATTACAGCAATTGTCATGCTGAACTGTCTCCGTCAGACTTCCCCAAATTTCTGACCGAAGGGGTGTGAAAGCCTGGGCAGCAGCAGTGAGAAAAAGGTTAGCAAAGTTCAAAGTGGCTGAAAGCACGAGCTTCCAGAGAAAGGTAGTAGAAGTCTGTAATTGTGTTACTGCCAGCACCACCCGCAATACAACTGTTGTGAAACATCACAGAAGCTTTCAGACACTTATAATGAACATCAGGCGGATCTGAGGTCTTCCCAGTAAATGTGGCTATTCTGCCAGCATCTCAGGAGTTGATTGCTTTGCCGAGCTACCTTATGATTACATCTCTCTGCTGGGTTAACTGTTTTTCAAAATCTGCCTTAAAGTTGTCAAACAAGTTGGTTCAAAGTATCAGTGAAAATCAGTAAAAAGAAGTTAAAATTGGCTTCACTGCAAGGGCTGAAGGAGCTCATCAGCTGTTCCTGCATCTAGCTGGCAATGTCTGGGTGGCATCTGGCTATTTACTTTCACAGTAGTTGGAAGAGACAAGAGTAAGGTCAGAAGGTCATCTTACATTCTTCTGAATGAGGGCTAGATTAGGTTGCCAGACAAATCATAATATTTCTCAGCTGAATAAAAATCTCAAGTAGAAAAGAGTGTACAAGAGGGTCACTGTGTAAGTGAGTTCACGGTAGATTTTCAGCTCTAAGTGCTGTGGACAAATGGTTTGATTCTTCTTTTTTTTTTTTTTTTTTTCTTTTTCTTTTCTGGGTTGCTGCCCACTTCAAA
>NW_008795487.1:3040425-3064773 GCF_000699145.1 Aptenodytes forsteri | reverse complement strand
AGTGCTGGGGGCACATGGGTTTATTTGTCTTTTTTTTTTTTTTTTTTCTTTGTCATTTCTGAGGTGCTGCCCACTGTCAATCTGCATAATACTCTCTCCAAAATGCAGTGGGGTCAAATTTGCTAATATGAGTATCTAAACATAAGGTAGTCACCTCCTGGCTGTAACAAAAGCTCTTTAGAGAGTGAAGCTGGTTAAACACTTCTGAAAGTCCTCCTTGAGGTCTACTCACACCTTTAGGTGCCTGAAGCAATTGGGAAATCCAGCTGTTATAATGTTCCTCTTATGTATGCTCTTCTGGAATTGTTTATACCTGAATTTCTCACGGTGCTGAAAATGCAACTGATTTCTCTGCTAACCTAATATAGCCCTTTCTAGAAAAATTATTTGGCATGAGTTCTGTTTTTTTTGTGGAGGAAATGAACATACTTTTGTCTACAAATGAATGTGTGTATGAATGTAGGTTTGAATATGTGTGTGTGTGTGTGTACTCATTATATATAAAGAGCTTAATTTCATCTAGTAACTTATTGGTTAGTCATCAAGCTTAATAAAGATCATGCAGTCCATGCTGAAGAACAGCCTTTATTACTTCGGGTATTAGTAGCCAAGTTAAGTACCTCTGGCAGTTTGGACGGCATTAGACTTCATGAAAATAAATTCAAGACTGTATAAGCCTGACAAAGGCCAGTGTTGGCTGAAATGTGGAAAGGTTGCAACATGGAATGACAGACATGCTGAGTTTTCAACATAAAATGAACATTTCTTTATTGAGTTTCCCGATTAAGCAAGTTAACACCAAAGCAAATTGCCAACTTTGGGGGTTTTTTAAGTTTATTTTTGTTATTGCTTTATATTTGGTAAAATAGGGACTTCTGCTTTACATGAGGTTTCACCCTGTAAACAAGCCCATTTAACAATTCTCAGCTGAGTGGCATATTTCCCTTGAATGATCTCCATTTCTAATGTGACATGGTGTAAGTGATTATTTTCCTCTTTGTCAGGAGGCTGTATAGTGACCGTCATCCGTGCTTAGTCATAAAATGCTAATTCAGCAAACAGCAAATAAGACAAAACTTTTGCTGTGTGTACAAGGCCACATAATTAGCTGAACTGCTGCACTAAGTGTAACCGAATCACAGGAACCGGTTAAAGCCAATGGTTGTGATGGATGACGTGACAAAAGAATCTAACTAAATAAGGGGTCTGTTCAGGAAAAATTAGGCTCCAGTGCTACTAATGTTTATTAGGCTTGGACGGGCGTCTCCGATCTGAGTAAAAAACACTGTTGCGGAGGAGGGAAGGAGGACGAAATTGGGTTCTGTTACTTTAGGGTGAGGGAAATTGAGTTAGCAATCCTGATGGATATAATTGTCAGCACGGGAACCCCAATTTGATGGGGGAAGAATGAGAAGATGCTTGAGATCCTGCTGTACTTACAAACATGGTGAGCTACGCTGCCCCTGAGAGATAAAGACCAGTGGCAGCTTTCCATTGCTGCCCATGAAGAACCACTCAGAGATTCTCTAAAATGCCTCCTGAGGCCCCATTGGCACGTGTTGCATCAGAAGGGGGATGGCGGGGGACGAGAACATGACAAGTGACCAAATGGGACCCATGATGCATGTGTGAAGCAGATGTGGCCTTGTAGCCTCCCCTGCCCTTGCTCACACGGCACTTGGTGTGTTAGACCAGCATTCAGAAAGAACCACTGGAGACAAGGTGTGCCATTTAGGAGAGATACAGCGGTACCTGCTGCAAAGGAGAAATGGGGCATTTAAGTCCCAGCAGTCAACCAGGAGCTTAACATTTCCACATCAATCCCTCTAACTGTTCAATCTGGCCCTTCTGAATCTCTATTTCAGTGTTATAATTTTCTATCAAATTTGACACCACCTGAAGCTTGGTCAGCTACTGTCTTTGTTCTAGAGTGGGTTTCTCAGTGCGCTGGACATTGTGTTGTCGCTTGGAGATAATTTTTTATTTCCTACAAGAACTGTTTCATGATTTTGTTACAACTGTGAACACTGATAGTCATCAAGCATTGCATTTATGCTTAAATAGATGCAGCAGAGGTGGTTTTAATGCCTTCTGTATATTTCTGAAGAGGGAAGAGAAGTAAATAATTCCTTGATAGGGCACTAAAGAAGTTAAAATTTCAGTAGTTGTATTCTAATATTGAAATGTTAATAGTGAATGTATTTTTCTCAAAAGTATACAATTAACAAAAAAGAGGGCTGTATTACAGGCATTGGTTCTTAAACTGAAACAGAAGATATATAAATTCAGAAAATCTCTATTTTCTCAAAATTAGTATTAGCCCAATACTCACCCTTTTTTCTCCTCCATATCATTTGCTCTTTCAGGTTTCTCTTCCAGATTTGGGGAATAAAAGTTGCCTGTTGTGCTGGCTTGGAGATATTTAGCAACATGGGACATTAGGAAAAGGTTCTTCACTGAGGGGTGGTCGGGGAATGAAGCTGCATCAGGGGAAGTTCAGATTGGGCATTAGGAAAAGGTTCTTCACCGAGAGGGTGGTCGGTCACTGGAACAGACTCCCCAGGGAAGTGGTCACTGTCAGAGTTCAAGGAGTATCTGGACGACGCTCTTAGTCCTATGGTTTAGTTTTAGGTAGTCCTGTGAGGAGCAGGGAGCTGGACACGATGATCCTTATGGGTCCCTTCCCACTTGAGATATTCTATGATCCTACGATTCTATGAACATGAATGAATTCCACAAGGATACAACAAATACATGCTATCTTTTCAGAACAAAGAAAGAGGAAAAGCGTTTGATATCCTCTTAGAGGCCAGCAGGTCAGAAAACAGTGAATTCCTATTTGGGACTGCCTTATGGCAGAGTGAGAGAGCAACTACACAGTGAAATTGAGGACACTCACCTCATCCTTATTGCACAGTCACAAGTTTGGTAAGGAACGCAGTCAGGAATGGTGCATGTATCTCTTGGAAAGAGCTCAGTGACCTTTTTTATTCAGGCAACTCAAGAAACAGCAGCAAGTAATCCTACAAACACATCAGATAGCTAGACAACTGCCTAGGACTGAAGTTATTATAACTTTACAGAAGAAATCATTGGTGACAAGTTTTCTGAAGTTCGAATTATCTCCACTATCTAGGGAAACTTTATATCATCCAATATTACTATTAGTATTCAAAGTATCTGATTTGGGATTTAGGTTTACTGAATCTGTAGTATGTCTTGTGCATCCTACAACAAACATTCCACATTTCTAAGTATCTGTGCCTCTTTTGCCTCTTCTTTGCAATTTGCCTTGACAGAATCATTCCTTTAGTATCAGGATACCCCATATCATATTTTCATGACTAACAGGAGAGAGGGGGATGAAAATTTCCTTACACATTTGAGCAGCATCTTTACCAGAAGTTATTCACTGGAATGATAGGGGATTTTTGTTTGTTTGTTTGTTTGTTTGTTTTCTTTTCTGTTCTGCACAAAGTGAATTTCCTTACATGAGAACTTAGGAGGCCTGTAAGGATATTGCTATCCACTACAATGGTAAATTTCTCTCCAGCACACTCATACGTCTGAGCATAACCACTAGGGACAGAAAAAGGAGCTTCTTTCTCTACAACTATTCCAGAAAATTGTATTGCTGATAGGAGATGATCCTAACTGGAGACAGCTTCCATTGGCATATAATTTCATACTATTTTCTCTGTGTAAACCAAGTGGAAAATATATAGAATCATAGAATAGTTTGGGTTGGAAGGGACCTCTAAAGGTCATCTAGCCCAACCCCCCTGCCGTGGGCAGGGACATCTTCAACTAGATCAGGGTGCTCAGAGCCCCGTCCAACCCCACCTTGAATGTTTCCAGGGATGGGGCATCCACCACCTCTCTGGGCAACCTGTTCCAGTGCTTCACCACCCTCAGCATAAAAAATTTCTTCCTTACATCTAGTTTAAAGCCATTATAGTGTTACTCCAGTTCCATCTCAGTATCTTTCCTAAGGTCTTCTTCCAAAGTCATCTTCTGCTTAAATCTCCTTATTCCCTCCTTCTTCTTTATTCTTTTCTTTAAAAAATAATGCTTTTCTTCTTGAGTTATTGGTATAGTTCAATAGGAGTGCTTCAGTGAGCATTTCAATATGTTTATTTTGATTTTTTAAATTTTTACTTGAAAATATTTGAAAGTAGATATTTTTTTTTCTCTCCAAGGGGGTCACCAGAAGTTTCTTGGTAAGAATTCATTATTTTTAATGAAGTTAGTTAGTACACATGAGAAAGAAACTTCTTGTAATTATTCAGCAATATTCAAAGAGCTTGACTAAATTAGTAGCTTTTACTTTTTACTAATCAGAATTTTTTTCTCTCAGCAAACATTTAAGAAACCAAATTCCTCATATCATTCTGCTCCAGTCCATACCTGTGAATAAAGTTTGATCAATCAATACATGAATTTATGTCATTCTTCAACTGAGCTGTATGAAAGAAGGGCTCACTAGGCTGAGAAAGGTGTGAAAATGCTCTTCTTTGAACATCAGTATAATGCAATATTCACATGCTTGGTCATACTTGGCCACTCTTTCAGGTGACGACCCTTTAAAGACCCACCCATCTATTATACTTAAAGGTCAACGTTGAAATGGAAAAAGAAAATTAAGAAATACATTCCTGTAACAGTAACTGCTCTTTCCCCTTGAAAAGATCTTTCCTCCTTCCCATTACTTAAGGCCTTTCATTATTTTAAACTTGCACCAGGTATTGGGAGAACTAGTTTGTCAAAGTATCTAATTTCCAATGTTACTGTTGCATCATGGTTAGTCTTTATTTGTCACCGAGAACAAAATTGTTGTGGTCCTCATGGAAGGTTTTATTTTTCATAATATGGCAAATAAGGGTTAACCAGCGTCTCTTCAGAACCCTGCAACAGATAGATGAGGAACTTTACATGCTGCCATGTTTTCCTGTAAGGTTTATAATTAGACATCTTATTGCATTTTTAACGCAATTGAATTTTGTTTTTCTTACATTTTTTCCCATTCTAGTTAAATTTCCTTAAAAATGCAGCCATCTAACTTTTCTGGACTGTCGTTTATTTTATATTGAGAAGCACAGCTACATTTATATGTGTACAGTACTATTACTTTTAAAGTAAAAGTTGACCCTGTACAGAGAATCACATGACCTGTGCAAATTGAACTACCTTCACATTCCCTCCCGGAACCATGCTCTATTTCTTTCGTATGAAAATTACTAAAGCTGAGGATTCCAGGGGTAGTGCAAACAGTAGTGGTGAAAATGTGCATTACTCTTATTAAATCTGAGATTTCCATTCCCTACCACAAAAACATCAAGACTTCTATAAAAAGCAGAGAAATGCAACTCCTCATTTTATCTCCAAAATCTTTTTAAAATTATTTATTCTTTTACTTCAAATGATTTTTCTTCACAAACGCAATATCCCTGAAAGATAAACTTTCAGTTTTTCCAAACTTATCCATTTATTTTGCAGCTTTGGACTCTGACAGATACCCTTCTTGCTTGGAACGGAAAGAATTTGTTCCTTAAACCATCAACTTTCTCAGAAGTTTGTAGAATTTTGTTATCACAATTCTCTTCAGGTTCCTAATAAGAATGTCCTGTGTAATACAGTTCTCCAGAAAGTCTCTATTTTCTATTTGTAACTGAAGCAGGAATAAAACATGAAGACAGCCTCTTCCTCGGCCTCCAGCTTTGAAAATTTGAGATCCACAGAATTGCTCAAATAATATGCTGTCTCTTTTGAACTATATACTAGTGTCTTACTATCTCTAATTAAAATGATTGCCAAACTAGGCATTTTCTCTGAAACCCTCTTGTTGCAGATCTGACCGTCCTTTTCTTTGTTACATTCTTTGTTTATGATGTTAACTGTTTACAGATGTTAACTGTATCTTAAAGTTTGTTCCATTTTACTGATTTGCAGGAGGTCCAATTTCTTCTCACTTCCAGTAATTTCTTATAATTGTTGGACTCTCTAAGCTTGTTCCAATTCCAGGATTCTGACAGATATTGTCTCTTCTTAGTTCTTGTTCTCTTTTTAAAGATGGGAAACTTCAGTAATAAAGATTTCTCTCATTACTGCTTGCTAGAAGCCCACAATATTTTTTAATCTATTTCTTCTTTAGCATTTTCTCTTAGAAATTTCTGAGAGGTGCCTGTATAATTCTTGTACTTTTATGAGGTCGTAGGATATAATTCTGCTCACTCTCCGTCGATACCGTTTACTTTTTGATTACCAGTGTATTAACACCAAGGGTAAGTGATCATGGCAGCTGATCATTGAGAAGAGTTTGGGAGGGAGGATATCCATATATTCTGTATTGTGGCAGTGAACAGTATGTGTGAGTTCTAATTTCAAAGTTCCTCATTTTCCAAACACTGTTCAGATCTCATTTTTCTAACATTTTACTGGCTCTTTGTATAACTTCCTTTGTCCAGTTCTCAACTCCCTTGACCTACAAGGGGCAGTTTATAGCATTTCAGCAGTCTCTTGCTACTTGAATTTATTAAGATACCTTAAAAACAATAAAAAGAAAAGAATTGATTCTGCCTATGGCTCATAGGAAAACTATTAGTTTTCATTCCTCTTTAGATGACCTTTGATCTACCTCTTCATTCTTCAGACTATCTACTAAAACAAAAGTGACTTTTAGCTAATAAAGTGGTTTTCATTTTCTCAGTTAGCTCTTGTAGAGAACAATGTGCTGTGCGCGTATGTTGTTCCTAGTTATTTTTTATCTCCAGCTTGCAAATGGGTTTCTTTTACAGTATATTACCTGGTATATCTACCTGTATTGTTTGTAAAACCTTCTTTTTCTTGATAGGACCATTTGGACCTTTAACTTTTATAGATACAATTTTTATTGACTCACAAATCCACAGTTTATCAGCCCATATTCTCTTAACCTTTTTGTTTCTACAATGTAATTCCAACCGTGACAGACTAAGAGCTGCCAATACAGTGTTAAGCTGGAATACCGAGTGTATAGCTTAAAACCGACTTTCATTTTTCACAATGAAGAGATAATAAATGTCCTGGTTATTTCTCAGTCTCCCAATATTACTTTTTAAATCTTCTTTCATCATTTTATGCAACCTGCCTCTAAAATTAACTTTCTTAACCATAGTCCCAAACAGCTAAATATGTCTCCTCACATTATTCCTCAGCCCTTGCTGCTTCCTCAGTTCAAATGCCCATCCATGTGGATGCCCAAATAATCCTTTCCACAACCCTCTTTTCCTTTACCGCTAAACATGGAAACTCACCCTCACCCTGTGAAGGTGAGGAACACCCATCCCCTCTTCACCTTCAGGGTGAAGCCCCACCTGAAGGGTTTCAGTCTGCCACCAGGGCGAAGCTGCAGCATCGTATTAAGATATCGGTGTTTGGGCAGAACTGGGAGGGGGATTACTCCCTGTTTCAGGTCATCCTCCACCTCATTTCCTGTGTTAATCTATACCCACCTCTCTTTCCTTTCTTCTTGGGTTTAGAATTTGCTTTTTGATACCCACTTTCTTCATATTTCTCTTACCAAAAGTAGTACTTTCACTGTTTTACATATTATTGTTCAGTTGTACCTAAATTCCCTCAAACAACGACAGCTTCATGATTTTTATTTACCACTTTTCCTTTCTTTGCTCTGTGATGTCTTCTTTGTTTTAGATTAAAAAAATTCCACTTCTCTAAAATGGTGAAGCTTTTCACTTTCTGACAACTTTGGCTCATAATTTTCCAGACCATTTCCACTAACTTCAGTTTCTGTAAGAATGCATTCCTTTCTTTTCTCTCCTTTTTGATATGATTCTGTTCTTGATATGTAAAATACATTACAATGTGAACTGCATTGAAATGAAAGTGTCCTCTGTCGTTCACTTATTATTTTAAGACAGGCAGTAGTCTCATTCAGTTCCTTTATTTTCCTCATAGTAGGCTATGGTCATAAAGCATTTGTGCCTCATGCCCTCCCAGACTAAGAATTTCCAGGCCTTTTCAGAATCTGCTATTTTGATCAAACTTACTATCATTGTCTTGGGTTTGTTTGAAAAGGACTGTGGAAGGAGGCAGTTTGGAGACCCCTGTGAGCACCGGCCTTACTGTTGCTTTTGTTAGCAGATCACTAACAGCGGATTGTTACTTAAAACTGCTAACAGAATATCTCTCTCCTCTGTGCCTTGTGGGAAACAGCTAATTTTTAGATTATTTCTTCCTTTATGTTCTAAATCCACTTGATTTTATTTTCCAGATCCATACGTAATTATAGTTTTTCAGGTTTTAGTCAGTATCTGTAGATTACCAGTCCTATTCCCAGTTCCTTCTTACTGATTTTAAATCTATCAAATCCTGATTGCACTGGAAATTTAGGTATCAGATTTCTGAAGTTAAGCCAGAGAGGAAGGGATAGTGCATTTTCTCTGGGATATCCATTTTAAGGGGTTACAGGTTGTGCATTTTTCTTCAGCTTTCAGTCACAATATATTTGCTCAAGTGGTATGAAGTCAAAGAAGCTCATTTTTGTATAATTCTGGCAGTGTTTTTAATTTTGTGTAAATCAGTAAGTAAAGTTTTTGAAAACAGTCTGTCTTATTCATTACACTCCCCATGATTTTGTTTACCACTCAGCAACAAATCAGAGAGAGAAGGGATGGAAAGAAAGTACAAGAGAGAGAACACAGCTTGTTTTATAAATTGCAAGACACACAAATAAATATCTTGAAAACTGAATGCAGTTCTAGTTTGACCAACTGCAATCAGTACAGTCAAACAGAAAAAATGTTTAACATAAATGACCTGGAAATGGATGTGTTCATTAACTACTCCAAAATTACTTGGTGGCCTATGAGAAATACCTACAACTGTCTCATCCAAAATCCATATTTTTCAGGTTGGCTATTTAAAGTTTCAGCCAGTACAGTATTTTCAGTATTACAGTATTTTCTTACAGTATTTCTGACATAAGCTGCAAGAAAAATCCCCCATATGTCTCAGCTATATTTATATCCACAATAAATAACATTAATTATTGGTAGATGCGCACGTTCTTGAAACTCAAAAAGATCATTACCGTCACATAGTCTGATTTCCTGCATAACCCAGACCTGGTATTTTACACAATAATCCTTTCACTGAGCCAAATAACTTGTGACCCAATGAAAAAAGTCCATTTTTTCCTTACTTGCCTTTCTCTTCCTCTATGATCAAACTTTAGACCATCTTAAATTTAAAGTCTATGAGCAATGTTAAAAATCCATTTCCTACAGTCTAGGGCATTTCCATGACACAATTAGTAGGCTTGCTTTCTGCCCACAGTGTGCCCCCTACCCAAAAATGTGTACTGCCTACTTACTTTACAGCCCTCTTTGTAAAACAACATAGCCCAGTACTCAATGCCCTGAAAATCACTTCATATTTCCAAATTTAGGGGGAAAGTAAGATTGTTTGGGGGTTAGAGTTACTCTATTTTTGGTATTTTATATATATTTCACTATATTGTGGAACTGCTTTTGTTTTGTCTTTTTATTGTAGCGCTAAATTTGGCATTAGGTTTTAATAACTGTGCAGTGCTTTGAGACTGATGCTGAAAGGTATTTTATCAATTTAAGTTACTATTCTATTATTACTTTGCCCCAAGGTTCACCTCGTTTTCAGCAAAGCCCTCTCATTTTCTGTGGAGTCATCACTTTTTCCCTTTATCCATTCACCCTCCCCTTTCCCTAGCCTTTTCACTGAGAAGGGCCAAATGAACATGCCCTTTCTAAAGCACGGCTCCATCTGGTAGGATTATTCTGCATCGTAACTTGCCTGGTCCCACCCTCCTCAGAAGTCAAAGGTGTCAAGTATCACATCTGCATGTACCCTGTCTCTAGGAAATAGGAGAATACGAGATGCATGAAGGTCCACAGTTGGGATTTTATATTGGGTTCAAAAGTACCCAAAATATGCATCCAGACTTTGAAGTATTTAATCCCTGCTTTCATGACTCTCCCAGCTACCAAAGCTACACTTGGGGAAGGCGGGAAAGTCTTTAATCTAGCAGCAAGGGATGAATTTCTTACATGTCGTTTGTGCTAAGGGATGGAAAGTCTCAATGAACCACAAATCTCTTAAGTGTTTTCATGGGAGAGGAGACCTCTTCAGGTCCTTGCCTTGAAGATTTTAACTAAACTCTCTTAAAGTTCACCTCTGGGCCTATAAATTGTGAGCTCTGCTGTGGTCACTAAAAATAGTTTTTTAGAATGAAGATGAAACTTTCAGAAACAGGGAAACTCTGTTTTGGCCCTGACAGCATGGGGCATATATGGCCCCATGGTATCATTCTGGATGAAAGCTAAAGTCAGTCTTATACTATCGTATTCAAATAACATACACTGAAGGGCAAATACAAGACAATGACAAAGATCAGAGGCAGGGGTACAGTGGGTAAGAACTCCTTCCAACAAAGGATATGAGCTTTTAAAGATCACGGAAAAGGGAAACCACAGAAATAGAAGTTGGGAAAGAGAAAGTTCAAGTCCGTTATAGAAAGCAAATAGTGTGCTTGGGCCCATCAGTCATCATCATCATCAGTGTAAATACAAAATTGCTTTTCAACCTACATCAGTAACATTGGGTTAGTTTAAGTGGGAAGAAAATCTAACAGATAAGAAAAAGCCACAAATCTATAATTTCTAAACTGAAATTCTCTGACATTACCAAAGAGTCACAGAATCATTGAGGTTGGAAGGCACCTCTGGAGGCCATCTGGTCCAACCCCTGTGCTCAAGCAGGGCCACCTAGAGCCAGTTGTCCAGGGCCATGCCCAGATGCCTTTTGAATATCTCCAAGGATGGAGACTCTACAACCTCTCTGCACAGCCTGTGTCAGTGCTCAGCCACCCTCACAGTGAAAAAGTCTTTCCTGATATTGGGATAGAACCTCCTGTGTTTCAGTTTGTGCCCATTGCCTCTTGTCTTGTCACTGAGCACCACACAAAAGAGCCTGGCTCTGTTTTCTTTACACCCTCCCTTCAGGTATTCACATACATTGATAAAATTCCCCTCCTCTGCCTTCTCTTCTCCAGGCTGAACAGTTCCAGCTCTCCCAGCCTTGCCTCACATGAGAGATGCTCCAGTCCCTTGATCACCTTTGTGTCCCTTTTCTGGGATCTCTCCAGTATGTCCATGTCTCTCATACTGGGAAGCCCAGAAGTGGACACAGTACTCCAGGTGTGGCCTCACCAGTGCTGAGTAGAGGGGAAGGATCACCTCTCGAAACCTGCTGGCAACACTCCTTCTAATGCAGCCCAGGATGCTATGTAGTCCGAACAGTAACGGAGTCTGACAACATGTTATAAACCAAACTTTATTGAGGCAGTAAGAAAGATGAGCAATGACGTGCCCACACAGTGACTCACCGGATCACCGATAGCAAACACAGGATCGCAAGCAATGCCATGGCTCTGGCGGATTGTCAGGGACACTTAATGTCCAGGTCATCTGACAGCAACAGTCAATTGTGCAAATGCCTTTTGAATGTGGGTAAGAGTCATTCCAACCCTTGGCTCCACCAATGGTAGTGTGATTTGAGAGAATCATACCTCAGATGGCAGTAGCATGCCCTACATGTCATTTCAGATGATGTGTGTGGCATCCTGCCTACATGTTAATGCTGGTCAAGGGGCAGGGTGTCAAGGGGTAGTGTGTCATACTATTGACCTTCTTTGCAGCAAGGGCACGTTGCTGACTTATGTTCAACTTGGTGCCCACCAGGACCCCCAGGTTTTTTTCTGCAAAGCTGCTTTCCAGCTAGGCAGCCCCCAGCATACATTGGTGCATGGGGTTGTTCCTCCCCAGGTTCAGGACTTTGCACTTCCACTTGTTGAATTTCAGGAGGTTCCTGTCAGCCCATTTCTCCAGCCTGTTGTGGTCCCTCTGGATGGCATCATGACCCTCTGGCATATCAGCCACTCCTCCCAGTTTTGTGTCATCAGCAAACTTGCTGAGGGCGTGCTGCACCATCATCCAGATCATTAATGAAGACGTTAAACAGGACTGGACCCAGTATTGACCCCTGCTAGTTACTGGCCTCCAACTAGACTTCATGTCACTGATCACCATCCTCTGCGCTTGGCCATTCAGACAATTTTAAATCCACATCACTGCTTATCCAGCCTATGCTTCATCAGCTTCTCTATCAGGACGTTATGGGAGGCAGTGTTGAAAGCCTTACTGAAGTCAAGGTAAACAATATCCACTGCTTTCACTACCAAGGGGAGAGAAAGAACTTTTAGAAAGTCTTTGTCTAAGTCTCTGATGGAAGCCAATCCATCAAATAAACTGTCTTATGGTGTGGAATAAAAAAAAAGTCATTCATAAGTTGTCCGTTATTGCTGCCAAGAGAATAGTCCTGCTGGCCCTTCTTTACAGAGAGAGGGAGAAAGGTAGACTCTTCCAAGTTAGACTATTTCTAGATTGCAAGTGGGACACTTAGATTGGATTACTTACTTTTTACAAGTGCTTTTCTCTCTTCAACAGCTACAAAGACAGCCTACAGTAGAGTTATATTTTTGGACCTCAGCTAATTTCCTAAAGCTAGATTGGCTGAAACCAGGCTAAAATTAAAAGTGCATTTTTCACCACTGCGTACCTTAGCATTTCACTGCCTCAGTGTGTTTGAGTAGAACTGTTTAGCATAATTGCTAGTCATTTGGGTATGATGCTCAGTACCGAGATGGTAATATTTGCAGATGATGCAATTACTTAAATGACCAGGACTGAATTATGTGTCACTAGCCTTTCTTAGAAACAAAATATGAACTAGGTAGACCGTTGATCTGACTTGGCATTTCCTCTACAGCATTCTCCCTGCCTGATGCCTATACTAAGCTTTTATCTCTATTGACTAAAATCCATACAAAACACCAGCAACAGCAGCAGAAAATTCTCCAGTGGATTTCATGCACTGCTCTCTTTTACAGAACCAAAGTCCTGCTGAAGAAGAGACAGAAGTCTGGGGTAATTTTTGGCATTTAGGGTTTGAGAAAAGAAGAATATAGTTGTATTATGAACGTTACTTCTGGTCAAGAGTTGGTTTTTTTCCAATAGGAAACTTTTGAAAAGTTTCCTGATCTTTGCTGGAACATTGTTCTATAGCAAAGTCCCTTAGCTGCATTCTCTCAGCCAAGAAAGCTTTATTCCCAGTTTTCACACATTTTGCTCTGGATTCCTGGCTCAGAGAGAGAAAGGAAAAGAGGCTCAACCACTAAATTTCATCCAGGGAAGAAAGATGGCAATATCTTTCTTGCAATATCTCAACACCTGTGTGCCCAGTGCCAGCCAGAAAACAGAAGTAAAAAGGCATGCAGACACTTATCAGTCTTGAAAATCGTTCTTTTCATTTTTTTTCGAAAACTTTAACAACAGATGAGCTTATGAAGGAGCTCTTAGTTTATCCACATCAGTTTTCAACTCTCAAAACAAAATTAGCTGGCAAGTCAAGAGCTATGCAAACACTGGACATTTTTTCTTTGCTGCAAGTCCAAAATACAGTGGGATGAGAACTAAGAGAATACCTCTTACTTATTCTCCACAGCTTAAAGACAGCTCTATCTTTGGCATGGAACAAGCATGGAGTAACTTTAATAACAACACAAGACATAGTGCTGCAACCCAGGTTCATAAGTTTCTTTTTCGTTGCCTTCAACAAAACCACCACTTAAATCAAACTCTCCTTAAGAAATGCTGATCTGCAGAATATTACCAGATGGGTCTCCTGCCTTCTGAAGAAAGGGGGAAATGAGAGAGCCTCATGTTTAACGGCATATGAAAGAAGAAATACAATGTGTAAACTTTCCACTGACGGATATAATAGTGTTCTCACTTTTAAAGAAAAACAGTACTTCCTAGCAGGAGGCCTGCAAGAAATTTAACAATTACTCAAGATTTAGTTGTACAGCATGGCATTTTCGAACATGTGCAGAGTCTGTTATTTTTTGTAATTAAATTAATTTAAATAATAAATAATGTAATTAAAATATATTTGGACTGTGCAATCCCTAGGGCTGGAACTGTGTGTGGAGAAGTGATGCATATTCAATGTGAAATTTAATGAGTAAGAAAATGCAGAATCCTGGAAATCTGGTAATGTGCAATATAGTTTTGGCACCCTCCCCCTTCTCCCCCATTCCTTTTCAGAGTAAAAGAGGGCCCAAATTACTGAATCAGGCTTTAAATCATTCACAAGTCTCTTTTCCTAAAAAGGAAACGTTGCTAGCGTTTAGGGGTTTTTTTAGCACAACATGTGGTTACCCAAATGTTTCCCTACAATAGTCCTAGTGAAAAGTGATAGGAAATTGACTCTGTAACCCTGTAATAACAATGTTTACTTTACTCTCATCAGAATTTTACAGACTATAGGAAATCATTACTTGTCTCTTCGTTACAGGGCTGACCCTGATTAAAAACTCCTGCTGAGATTTTCAGAAAAGGCTAATGTTGTCAGAGCTTTGCTTTTAGGGATCATCACTGTTCTTGATTTTCTGAGGGTGGATGCTGAGCGTTTTCTGAATATAGCCTCCATTAAGCTCTGCAACAAAAACTGAGGGTCTCCCTCTCCCTAACTCGCTGAAGACTTTCAGTTTTGACATTGCCTGTCAGATAAACACAGTTTTATCTCTGTGATCCAGGCTGCCAATCTCACGCAGAAGGACTTGGTTTTTCAGGTGTAGTTTTACCCAAGACTAGATCAGGCACAGCATACGACCCACCTAGCTCTGCTTTTGGGCAAGGGGCAGAGCTCGTCTTGCAGGCAGAACAGCATCTGGGGCCAGGGGATGCGAGGACCTACAAAGCCCAAGCAGGGATGCTGCAAGGTATATTCCTCCCAGGTGCCAGGGTTTGTTCCTTTGCGAAAGGACAACAGGAGCCTCACGTGTCGTGTCTTGCATTCTCTGGTGGCTGGGTCAGGATGGCAAAGCTCACGTGAGCCTGAGCAGTCAGTCTGAGACAGGGCTGCCATCACCCCTGTAATGAGACAGTACCCATGATTAAATGGCAGCTTAAGGGGGGCTCTAATATTCTGCACACTTTGGTGGGCTGCAAAAAGCTTACACTCATGCTGCTGACTTTCCTAATTTCATAGCCATCCAATATTTAACATTTTCATTGGGTTTTTGTGTGTGTGTGTGTGGTTTTCCTCCCCTTAAAACCCCAGTTCCTGCAGCCAGGTAATCACAGGAGAAGCTGAGTTTCCCCTAAAAATTGTCTGCCAGGGTGATTGACGAAAATTTAAAACACAGAGTTGTAAAGATTCAAAAAACAGATGAAAAATAAAAAAATCCCTTACATCTATATTGTTGTCTTAAGCGCTGATGATTGTAGGGCCTGTCTAATGGTTTCAGGAGGCCTGAGTCAGGGGTTTGAAATCATTAGCAATATTGATGCCTCTGAGAAGTGAATGCTTAATACTGTCTTTCCTGTGGCTGGCCAAAATTACTGTTCAGCCTGCTACTTTGCTTATAGACAAAAGAGCCTTTATTTCAAGTGGTAAAGGTCAGGGGGTTGGTGCTGAAGACCCAGGAAAATATCCTGACAGATGAATATGGTGTACACATGTGTATGCGGCCACTTTCTGTTATATTTAGCTATTATCAGTATTTACATACCAGAATAATTCAAGGTTTGAAATAAGTGATTACAGAGCAGCCAAGGGATAGCCCCCTCAGTGTTTTAAAAACACCATCAACAGGAATAGGCTGTTTGCACATGTCCTTTTCCATCCCTGCGATGCCAAATATTACAAACTATAAACTTAAAAGGTTCTTAATAAATGAAAGTAGTGACGGGTTTAAAGTTCTTGTGATTGTTCAGAATAAGCTGGATTCTGTGGCTGCTTCCAGTTTTGGGCATGACACACAAAAGTATTTCGACTTCTAACACTGACTGAGCTCACTGGATACTTTGGGTACCTACACTGGAGCTGGGCATGTAATGCTTTTCTATATTATACGCACACGAGTGGGACCCCTTCCCTAAATATTTCACTCAATATTGTATTCATTCCAAAGTTCTCAATGTATTTTTGATGAAAACTAATATAACGTACAGCTGTAGATGACAGAAGGATATTTTCACCATTTAGTGAAATGTAGCCACTTCTATTACACAGCGCTGTTTCTGTGTTGGGGACATAGAAGGATTTCCAAGTGATCAGAAGGTGGCAGCAGATCTCTGTTTCATTTCTCCTGAGGTGATTTCAACCTCTGTAGCAACTCAGAAAGAGAGAAAAGAAGAAAGGAAGGAAGGAAGGAAGGAATAAAGTTTAAAATTAACTTACTGAGGAAAAAAGGTATCTCAATTTTAATGCCAGAGGTAGCTATGAGAGGACTGCCTCTCAACTCTGCTGGTCACCTTGCACTAATTCAATAGCAGATCCTTCACCAAATGCCTTGAATATTCAGCAGAGAAGGGAAAGCGTTCCCACCAGGCTAGGAGCACAGTGTGAATGGCAGCCTGGGAAGTGGCCAGCTGGTGGTTAGCCTCAGTGAATGCACGAGCAAGGGCAAAAGTGGCCTCAGCTCTCACACCGAACATGTCAGCATTGTAGTCTTTACTCACACTGAACAAATGCAAGTGTACAAGCCTGATGCATCTGTAGTTGAGCCAACGTGTTGGGTAATGCAGCTCTCATCCCTTCCAAGAGCAGATCTCCCTGTGCCTTCCCATCCCCTCTGGGAGCAATGCCTGGGCAGATGTAAAGCAAGGGCCTCTTTTATTCAAAGGTAAAAGTTGCTCCTTCTTTCTGTGAGCTGTGTTGGGGAAGTCTCCAGGGCGATCACGATGGATCCTCCTCAGATGGGGACCCTTCCCTCCGCACAGGGGTCCCCAGGCAGTGCCCAGGCCATAGTAGAGACAGTGCTGGAGGCAGCCCTGCTGGGAGCAGGTGCCCGTGGCAGCCCATCATGTTTGCTTTAGGTGGTAACCTGCTGGAGAGATGCCTGGAGCCTTCTCATCTCCCCTAAGAAGGCAGAGACTCATATCATTTAAACTTCCACATTTCTGTGAATCCCGATGGTTGTCCCTGCAGAGCCACCCCCAAACAATCCCGGCTAATAACGGGGATGAAGGAAGAGGAGTCATTGCTTTGCCTGTCCATGTACTGCCTCCTCCTGTCTTTGCTGCATTGCCCCTTCCCAGTAAACTTTTTTCCCCCCTTTGATCTGTGGATGCTACTTACACGTTACAGCCGCTCCAGTCTATGAGCCACTGACACAGAAGGTTCACTGTTAGAAAAGGAAAAGAATTTGAAGGGGAAGGGGGGAACTGCTTAATAACAGCACTAAAAAGGTCATAATTAATGATTTGGCTGTAAAGGTGAGAGGCTGAAGCCCAACATTTACTAAATAGTTTATTGTTAAAAAGGGAAACTTCATCTGTGGTAATATTTTTAAGCAGGTGGGGTGGAGCTTACCAATGAAAGGGAAGCTTTCTTTTTCTAGGTTCTGCTTAGGTGTCAAAACACATTTTAAATGAATTTACTTCCACTGGTGCAAGGCAGCCAGTTTTGTTTGTTCGGGGACTGTCTCTGATTGTTTTACTTAGTTTCTTTGGAAATAAACCAAAGCACTGGGTTTTATTCAGGGATCCTTAAATCCAAAGGGGAGTGGCGTGAGCATCTGCTCTGACCTGGGGCACAACATAAGCCACATTCTTTCGCTGCATCAAGTCCAGTGACGTGGGTGGTTAAGTTGGAATAAATCTGTTAGGAAAATAACCAGGTTTGTCTTAAGGACTCCGTGTGAGATAGTGAAGTAGTCCTGATGATTAGTTACCAGCACAGTTAAAAGTTGTACCTTATTTCCAGTTTGGATGTTCCTAACTGATAAAAACAAGGAAGCAGCTACAGAGTCACAAGGACAGGTAATAAACTAGCAGTGACTTGATCAAAAGAGCATGGGATATCTGGAGTAGCAAAGGGACAATCTTGCCCATCCATCAAGATGTTGCCCATTATAGTGCACCATGCACTCCACAGTTTTCTTCTCCGTCTGCTGTTTGCCTCCTACAGAAATGCATCCACCACCAGGAAATCCTTGAGTCCTCAGTTTGTCAATATTCAGAACTTTGCTATAGATATGAATATATTTCACTGGACAATGTTAAAGAAATAAATCATAATGGACAAGGGCAAAGCACATCAGCAAGTTGATAGTTGTCTTTTCCTTGACCAGCTTCTCATGTTAAGGACCCCCCAGCTCCCTTCATCTCCTCTGATTTTCAGTGGATACCGTCGAGCTCAGCACCAGTGCTGTCAGTGAAGTTATGCCACGCAACTCCCCGTTCACATAATTAAAAGCAGACACTAGTCTTTAGCTTTAAAGTCTTTTCATTCCATTTAATTATAATGTTAATTTTATGATGGTTATTTTAATTTACTGTGAGTATAATTAAAAATAGAATATACCTTGTAGCAATTATTATAAAAATTGTTTTGCCTCCTTCCTAGGAGAGGGAGAGAGTTCAGAGAGACGACTTCTAGCAGATCCTTTTAAAACATCATCTCAGTTGAAACAAAGGAACACACTAAAAGCCCAACCACTGGCATGAAAAAAAGAGGAAAATAATGAGACAAGCAATTCTTAACAAAGGTTTCAAAGGGTAATGTTGTTTGGTGGGGCTATGCCAGATCAGCGTTACAGAACCTTTCAGAATAACTTACAGGAAGAAGCTAATTTTTTAGGAAGGGGTTGTCACTAGCAGAAACAGTGCCAGTATTGTAAAAAAGGTGGTTTTGGAAAGGAGGTTGGAATCTAATCACTCAGATCCTTGAGGTAGGAAGAATAAAGGGAAGAGATTTGGAATAGCCTTGTGCCAAACTAGTCAACAGATGGCTCAGGGCCAGGACTCAGCCTGTAAGGACATTTTTCTGGCTTGGTGAACACTGGCCAGTCAGCAATTGGCCTGTTCTTATATCATGTTGTAGGAGGGAGAAGGCGCAGATCTGAGTTTGGTCTGGTTGATTGGAGCAGCACTGTAGCAATACGTCTATATCTGTTTGGCCCCATAGCACCTGGCTGGGAATAAAAATAGCTTTTAGGATATGAAAGTTGGCCATCCATGCTTTAGAGGATGAAAGAAACCCCAGCCAGGTGTGAGGGGCAGACTCTCTGGGACATTGAGTGCACCTCTGTCAACTCAAACTGAAACTGATGTGAACTGAAGACACTTTGCCCCTCTGGGGATTAAACCTGAGGTAAGAATAAGGGCCACTTCTTTCCTAGTGTCTTTTTTCGAAGCTTTTTTATAAGACTGAAGGATGTTGATTTCCCTTGCATTGTAATTATGACATTAAAGCCTTTCCATTTACAGAACCCTTATTTTTGAACTGGTAACAACCTGAGCTGATCGCTATTATTTATAGACTTAGTCATACTTAGATATTTGCTTTCTAAGTTTGACTAAACTCTGCTTGGCTGCTTTTGTAATTTCAGGTTGTACAAAAAAAAAAAAAAATTCCCCCGGTGCTTTTTACAAGTGGCAAAAGATGTATTATTACACTCATAGCACCATAGGGTAACTCATACAAACACAAGGCACAAAGTACCAGACAAAGTTCAAATTAAGGATGACAAAAAGGTATTATATTTTACACTGGTGGAAACAACTTGTAGGTCAGTCTCCTGTATGTTTATGTCATGTTGTCTTTACACTTGCATGGCTGCATTGACTCCAGTCACGTTTTTCCTGATTTAGACTCATGCTAGAGAATAACTGTAGTCAAGACTATCAAACTCTCCAGTGTATCAATCTCAGAGAAGACCACTGCCTCTGGTGTATTTAGAAGGCAAGAAGTAGTACAGAAATTCCAAAATGCATGGAATAACATCTACACTACCAATCTGAAGCACTGTAGATCAAAGGTAGCACTGCTAAACCCAGACACTGAAGAATACAAGTTCTGAGCCTTTAAATATCAGGAAAATATTCATATCAAATATTCTCTCTGAATAGGATGAGTTATGGTAATCCTATTTTAAAGTGTCTTTGGCCCATCAAAAGTTCAAAGATTATTTACCTGGAAATTGGGAAAGCACTAGGAAGTCCTAATTACCTCTTCCAAACTACGACGCTTGAGCTACAACCCCACACCATACCGCAAACTGGCAGCAGGCAGAGTGATTTCACCAGAGGGCGCTACCGAGGAATATGTTTTCTGCCTTAGTTCATCCTGACCAGAATGCACCCCCCTTCAAAACACACTGGAAAGCCCATTTATTCTGAAGGACATTTTCTGGAGAAGAGAGACCATCTGGAAGAACATGGTAGGAAGAATTTTGCTATTGCTTTTTAGCCACTGTTGTTTGTGTCTCAGGACTAGGTTGTTTAGAAGTGAACCACTGGTGATACAGCAAGACACAAAACTCAGTCGGGCCTGTTGAGGTAGGCTGTACACCGGTGCAGTGAAGGCTGGTCAGACGAGGAAAACCACAAGAAACTAAGAATGTCATAGTATATCAGATCAACGATCCATGCAGTCTAATATCTTCTAAAAGAGCATAAAAAAGACAAAATTAATAACAATACTTTTGTGAAACACATTCCCAGTCTCTATTGATTTATGGTTCAAGTGCTCCTTTGCACGTGATGGCATCTTTGCACTTAAATGAAAAGAAAGCTGTACAGCCTGCAGTGGAGTGAGGGAGCAGGCGTTTAGGAAAGAGGATGGCTGAAGACATAGTAGAGTGGTTGAAAGCAGGAGGAGACAGCATGCGCATATCCTGGTTTCAATAAAATGGGGACAGTGACCTCAAGCCCAGGGAAGATGCACCTGTAAGCTACTGAGAGCTGGTATTTGATTTCTTACTCATAGTGCTCAGTAACTCTCCTCATATAAACTCTTGTTAAATCCATGGGATCATCTACAGAGTACAGTATTACCCCCTTATTGTAGCAGGCTCAGAGGCTGTCCTAAACAACCAGAACTTTTCCTGAGTCCTATGGATTATGTAGCTTGGACTTCTTCTGATGTCCACTTGAGATGATGTGAGCTACAGTGAAAAAATTTTGAATATACTCTTTTGTGTATCTACTATTTGCTGGTAGGAGCGATATTTAGAGCCCGGGAGGCCTGGTGGTGCCAAGAATGTTCCACTTCACAGTAAAAAGGAAGTATTTTGAGAGTACTTTATATGGCAGTAAAGCAGGGACTATTTAAACATGACATCCATATTCATAATGAGTGCACTTTGATCTGTAAACAGTCCTTAAAAAATTAAGTAGGGATATTGCTTTTAATAGTGCTTTTGCTAGTCCTGACCTACAGGTGTGCACAAAGAGAGCATGTTTCCTACTCCAGTCAATTGACTTCCCCTGATTTACAGCATTTTCAGTCCCTGTTCCATGTGCTCCAGAGGTTTGAGTTCCATTTTCTATTTGGACCTGACTTGGATTTATTTAATTTTATCCCCCAGCTAGTCCAGGCAGCAAGATAAGAATTACTTTCACACATGACTCTTTGTTTGCATAACACTTGCTTCCACTTAGTAAGAAATACATGGTTATTTCAAGTTACATTTCCTTTGAAAAACAATGGTTTAAATCAAGGCGTGAAATGTTCCATTGCACTCCTTTTTTTTTCACCTTTTTTTAATATGGAGCTTCAAGTAAAATCTAAAGGACTGACTCAAGTTTTTTACCTACTTCTGTTTGTGTATTTGTTGTTTTTCATGAAGTTTATACTAAATGGTCATTTTTAGAGACACATTTAATTCAAAGTTCAGTAGCTCTACGAGAGGGCCATGCACCACTGCTGTGTGTTATCATTCCCCTGGGGACTTTCCAGCTATGACTCTCGGTGCTTTGGATGGGTAGGAGGAAGGATGAGAAGGTGGGAAACATGGGCCATCCCTCTTAGCCCACAGAAACTCACTGATAAGGAAGCTGTGATGAATTTGTTGTGACATCCTACTTTGAGAAACCCTTCTGAGAGAGGACTCTGGGACAACTAGGGAATGAAGAGCTACTAATAATGCTGTTTGTTTATGTAATCAGAGAGAACAAAAGATAACGTGAAAGTGAAGGGAGTACTCTTCACCAGCAGCCTCCACCAATGCATAGTAGGCAACTTTCTCCACGTCCTCACTTCTGTGAAATGCCATTAACTTTACCTTTTCTGCTCCTGCAAGAACAATTTATGCAAAATCCCACAAGAGCAACCTGGTAAAATGGTTCATTATAGCACATATTTTTCCAGAAGGAGGTATGAGTGTGTTTTTAAAGAAAAACAGGGTACAGGAGTTACTCTACAGCCCCACAGAGAGCAATATCTTCCCGACAAAGGACCTGCAGAAGGTCCCTTCTTTAAATCTGAAATCCAAATATAAGAATACCAGGATCCAAAGCAGTGACTTTGATATCTAAGCTAGCTTTAAACAGGTTATTCCATTATCAGTAGCTGTCCAATTGTGATGGAAAGGAGCTCAGCATGGATGCTACAAGGCTCTCCAGAGTGTTTTTAAGCCCTCAGCTGATGAAACCCACGTGAACACAGGTATAGTACTGTTGGTTAGGGCAGTAGTAAGTTAAAGCAATCTCAGGTACACCTACACCATGTCCTTGGATGCAGTATCTGTGTACCCCTACAATCCAACACTACATCCTGCTCCTTCTGGGTCCTGCTCCTCCTGGCACTGACATTTCATACTGCTTGTGCTGGGAGTCTGTACCCTGCACCTACAGCTTTTCTTTTGTCTGAGGGTCTCAACATACTTTTTAAATACAAGGTCTCAACAGGACGAACTGTTCATAGCTGAATGTAAAACCGCCTGCAACCCAAGGTTCTTCAGTCCTTTGGCTGAAGGAGAAGGTGGGCCTGATATCAGTGAAAATCTCACTAACTCAGGTGAGCAGCTGGAACTGGCCCCATTTGTACTGCAACTGGGCTTACTTCTAAGTAACACAGAACTTGTTTGCTTGCTTTGCTGTGCCTGACATAAGTTGGTGGCAGAGGGTTGAGTGAATATGGCACTTGAAAGCTCATGAGAAAGAACAAATTTTTGAAGTCCTTTCACTGGAACAGCAGTAGAATCAAGAAATATATAAATAACTCCTTCTTTATAAAGTTGCATAAAATGAAAAATGGCAGGCATATCAGCTTTACTTTTCATAAGAAGACTTTCAGGAAGTTAAAACAGAATCACAGCTATGGGAAATCCCAACTGACCTTTTTCTATGAGTAACAAGAATTATTTAGAATGTTACTCTTTTAAATTAAAAAGTGACATTCAGCAATTCTTTTTAATTATTTGGAAATTATTTTTTTGTTGAATTTATCCTTCTTGCATATTTATCAAAGCCCACTGAATTTTTCCTGGCATAAATATAACACATTTTATATAGGCCTGCGTTCACATCAGTACAGATATGGCAGTGGGTGGGTGGTTTCCTTCTGAAATAGTTAAACTGGTAGAAGTCCTAGTAGACTGTTACCCTAGGATGAAGATACTTTCTCTTGATCTCATTACAGCAGTCCAAACTTCTGTAGTAGATAAGGCCTTGATATCTGTAATAAAAATGAGATGCTGACTTTAACAGATCTTAATCAGACTATTAAGGACAGGCTGCTCTTGCCCCTGATTACTTAATTGTACCTTGCTGAAGGAAAATCTCTCCCTCCTGCTAAAGTCAAGGCCAATGTTCATGAAAGAAAGAATGAATACCTGTAAGCTACAGACTGTACCTTGGGGGCAGTCCTTGAGCCAGGGCAAGGAAAGAAGAAGGATAACGAGGAAAAAACAAGAATGCATTTTTTTTGCCACTTATCATAGACATCAGAAGAGAAAGAAGTTAAAAAACCTGAAACTTAAGGCAGTAGCTGTAGGCATGCTCTTGCTAATTCAGGTTGTTTGCTATTCATTTCCATTTTAATGACTCACTAAGGTGTGTGACTACAACTGACTATTATCTTTTTAATAATGATGTTTCCAAGACAATAACTGAGTTTAGTGCTCTCAAAATGTAAACAGAAGATTTTTTTGTTATGTTTTGCACAGTTTTATCTAGCTGAAGCTACATATTTGAATTCCATATCAGCCTGCTCACAACATAGCTTTACCACTTTTTCTCAGAGGGATGCTATTTGCTTCCCTGTAGGAATACATACATTCAAACCAGGGACCTAGGAACCCAATCACCAAGTTTTGCAAGTTTATTCAGCTCCCAGAATGAAATCTTGAAGACAAATTGGACAAAAAGCACTTAACCCAATGCATGTAGAATTGGATGTCTTACAGTGTGAATCCAAACACCCCGTGTACTAGAGCTAACTGGTAGTTGAGATGGGGTTGAGGGA
>NW_008795487.1:3030695-3039972 GCF_000699145.1 Aptenodytes forsteri | reverse complement strand
GGGGGGAGAGAGAGAGAAGGAATAGGAAATCTCAGACTCCAGTGTGAACACCGAAAGCTGTTCCTTTATATTTTGTTCAGCTTGACATAAAGAAGTATTTATGTGTTTTATCTGAAACTGTCATTGGATAAAATGCATAAACAGGGCACCCCTAGGAGAAATGGGGGTGTGGACTTTTGAATCCTGCCAGACAGGCAAAAATTGAATGTGGATCTCCTGTGTCCTGGCCAAATGCTCCCTGGCTATCACCTTGTTGTAAAATGAGTGTGTTCAACCCGTGTCCTGCTCTGGCCACTCTGTGATCTGTGATGAGTTTTTCACCTGTCCAAGTGCTTTTGGTGTGCTCTTAGAACACAGGCTTGCTTGGCTGCTTCAGGGGCCTTCAGCAGAGGAAGACTGCCCTCTGAATCTTCCTCAGACTTTGCCGTGAGATAGCACCCAGTTAAACTGTGCTTCTTGGCATGCAGAGAACTTTGGTTTCCTGGGAGTCTTCAGTGAGAAAAAATTGTGATATCTTCGCAGCTGGGGGCAGTTGAATTAGCATTGTCAATCATTTTTCAATTCACTTTAAGTGGCTAATGCCTCATTTTGGAACTTGGTCTCAAGTGTTGTGTACCCTTACTTTTGGACAAAGGAGAAAGAAGCCATGTCAAGATGTGTCCACATATACAAGAGTCATGAGTTTGAGAAGCAAATGGAGAAAGAAAATAACACGCTAGGCAGTAAATACAGAGCTAATTAGATAACATTAGATGCATTCCAGCTCGTAAGTTGTGGCTTAACCATCTTGTATTAACCATCAAGTCTAAACACTCCTTTGGACACATTATGTTTCAGGCAAAAAACTTGCAAATTGCGCAGACTTCTAAACTACATCTGTTAGTACCATTTCCAACTGCAACTAGAAAGGAACAAGTAAAATCATAGGATGTGCGTTTTTTTCAATACAGTCCATACACAGCTGTTAGCTATTCCCCTTGCAGCTTTGACAGAACATCAGCTACAGCCATTCTGTAACTTTAGGATGATAAATCAGAGGGGCCTATGGAAAGAATGGACAACAGTAAGATGCAGAAAATACCAAATGAGTTCTCCTTTAACTTTCATGTTGAAATCTTCACTGTCCTCTTCCCCAGAGCTACAGAATAAGGACAGCAAGCACACCTCTGCCAGAGCTTTCAAAATTTGCAAGGTGCACCTCTGCATGTTCCAAGCCAGTGATGCAGCTACAAGCGCTGTAGAACACACGGTTGACTAACAAAGAAAAAGTAATGTAATGTAGAAAATCTTGTCTCCTAGCGGAGTATAGAAGCACATAAACCAGATGCTACAGGTTTCTCACTGGCGTTTTACATGTAGGAACAATTTGTGTCACAGAATCTTAGAAGTCAGAGTCAGAAGAGGTATGGCTTGCTTACAGGGTTGGTCCTCTGTCAAGAAAATCACTGCTGGCAATAAACTTTTGGGTTTTATTTTTAATAGGATGATGTCTCAGTCAGGTAGAATCATTCCAAATTCTAAGTATTATGGTTTTAAAAAGTCCAGGCAGTGCCTCATTGCCCCCCAGCCTGCCCCAACAGACACAGCCCCACCATATAAAGGAACCCACATCAGCGTGGTTTTTTTTTTTTTTACTTCCATCCTTTTACCAATAAATAAGATGTTCTTTACTATCCAAAATAAAACCCATTCTGTCTTCAGGTGTTTGTGGTCTCACACCTCTAATTCTTGCTTCTTGCAGCATTCTGAGCCAGTGCTTTTTTTTACCTTGTAATCCACTAAATGAATCAATCAATATCTTTTCAATAAAAACATCTTCAATATAGGAACAAAATGCTATAGGGCAGTGCACAAAAGTAGTACAGAAAGCAGCTTCATGACGTAATACTTTCTGAATACAGGCACACCAAGAAGAAGATGTTGTGTGGAGCTTTTTACTATTCACTGTCATTCCTAAGTCTCTCCACATTATTTGTTTCTTCCTCCTATGGAACATCTGCCTTCTGCATTACAATATTTTTCCCGCTTGTATCTGTTTTCTCAAACTGATCCTCACTTTATTTTGTCCTGTCCAGATGCTTATCTCCCTTTTTATTATTTCTCTATTGTTTGCAACTTCTTTCCAATTTAGCATTAACTGTGAATTTAATTAAACTGTAGTCATTAACATTCATTTTATATGCCTCACTAACAGAATCCCTCTTCTAGTTCCTAATGACACTTAAATAAATAAAACCTAGTAGAGATCCCTGTGGTACCTCACTAGACACCTTAACCTAGTTTGATATTTGCTACTTAACTGTTTACCAAACTCCTTTGAACACTCTTCAAACCACAGAAGAGCATGTATATTCAAACCAAACTGAATTAATTTTTTAGTCCAATTTTCATGAGACTCCATATTGAATGCTTTAGCTGAATGCAAATAACTTACATGTCTCACTTTTCCTTTTATCTTTGGAGGCCCTGATTCTTCAACACTTATGATCATGCTTAATTTTAAGCATGTGTTTAAAGTAAGTGCGAGTAAACACTACACATACCAGTAATCAAACTTTTTACAAAAATTCAGAAAGAAAAAAATTGAGCAAAAGCCTCTGAAAGGCCTGTACAATTATTTCCAGCCCAACTACCAGTTAAAATTGACGTTCTCCTATCAGAACATGCAGCTGCGTTCTTGCCAGCATTAGTGTTAAAATTGTCAAAAGTGAGACCAAAACTTTAAAAGATATATGTCAGTGGCAGGCAGGCTTATCATTTGCTGGAGACTTCTATAAAAATATTTCCAATTTCTATAGTACTGAATTCTTCAGCCCTTTCAATTATAGGATCATGAAAAAAACATTTCACACTAGAACAGGAATTTAAATTTGTAAAATTCCTTTAAATTTAAAATGAGAGAGTAAACTAAAATGACCAGGTTGATAAAAATTAAGATGCCTTCCAAAGGCAAAATAAAAAAAAAAAAAAAAGAGGTTCAGAGTCAGAGTAGCGATTTACTGTGAAATAAAGTGGAAAATCATCAACCAATTTACAGGTGACTTTGTTCACAGCCCCTGCCATCTTTCCATTTCAAAAAGCAAAGTCCAAATTATCCTTGTTCTCCAGCAGTGGATCTGACATCTTCTGCACCAGGACTGACTGATGATGAGCCATGTCGTTAACACAGTGCCTTTTGTTGCGATAAATGGCTCATGGCAGGGATGCTGGCTGAGATGACGGATCCCCTTGCATCCTATCCAACAGGAAGACGGGTACAAAGCTTTTGAAGTTGCCTGTGAATGGAATCGTTATGAAAATGGGTAAAGTAAAATCTTTAGAGATGGTCAGAGAAATGAAAGAATGAGCACAAAGCACATCTGGTTAGAGACACTTTAAAAATGATGTCCTCAAAAAAGATTAAGTTGCCTGTGTAGAAATACTGTATGTATTATACATTTATATACACATCTGGGACAAATACGTTTTACTCTAATGGAGGTGAGTAGTCTGGTTAAGGCCAACAGTTCCTTTAACCAAGTCTGCAGAGGAGGAAGTTTGCTTTTAATTTGGAGAATAGCAAAGGGATTTCTTCCCTTAAGGCCTTTACTTAAAGAAAAATAAGAGAATTTTAAAAAGAAAAATCAATGCAGAGGAAAGAAGTAAAGATTATATGACTTTAATTGGGATATCAGAAGTGACTTTTTTTGTCCACTCACAAGTACCAATGCAATTTCCAATAATCTAGACACATACATAGGTTTACATATATATGTGTGCATCATTTTGCTCGCAGTTGTCTATGTACTTCACAAATAGATACTATATTCAAAAGAATATATTATGTTATTTGAATAAAATTATATGTCAGGTCCTAAAAAAATATGTTTATTTATATATAAATATTTAAAATAAATCAAACTCTCTCCATTCCAGTGAACAGAATAAAAAACGAAACAAGTTTTATTTAAAATAAATAAACTGAGATACACTGAGACCAGAGAAAACTAATCTAAGTGTAAGTGGCAGACTGGGCAACTGAACCCAGAAGTGCTAAGTGATGCCAACAGTGATTAGATTGCCTCTGAGAATGAAACAAAGGACAAAATTCTTGGGACAGAAATACGGGGAAGGAAACTCTCTAAGAACTTCCTCCCTTAGATCTCCTTGCATGCCTACAATCCTGCTCCCATCGAGCATTTCAGCAGCTCCCGTGTCAGCTCTGCTTAGCCATCTTCAAGAATCTTTAAATTTTACCCTGGTACCTTTTGCTCGAGTAACTGTGCTGCTCGGCTCCATTGAGATAAAAATGTAGAAGCATGGAAAAAATCACAAGGAAGATCCTTATCAAAACCATAATGAAGAAATTACGGTTCTCTCCCGTGGCAACTGGTCACAGACCTCCTGTGAGGATTCTGTTTCCACTGAGGTCAAACAACTTCTGCCAAATAATTCAGTGGGACAGAACAAGCTAAAATTTACACAGGAATAAATGTAAACCATATTTGTTGTAGCAAGTAAACTATAATTTTCAATTTGCTCTTCATTTCTGTCCTGTGCACTATGAGCTGGAAATTTTATTTTATCCTTTGAGAAGCCTATTTTGTGTGGGTATAAAATATGGACCTAGTGGACTATGGACCACTGGAATCTAATGCAAAATATAAAGTTCAGTTGGCCTGGACTCTGTCTATAATTTAGCCAACATTTTTCACATGAAAGAAAGTGCATTAGTTCAGGTGACTGAGGAATTTTTTCACTTCTGTGACAGTGCTGTATCTTCCCTATATTGTCTACTTACCTACCATTTTTCTCTTGGTTGTTTGAGTGAGCAAACATGAGCAATATTAGACAATAAATAGTAGTATTCTATGAATAAAGATGTTTCTATGCCTGTTTCATGTGTATAAAACTGAATGTTCTTTCCATTCTTAAAAAAAAATAAATCTGAAGATAGGTATGTTTGCTAAAATTCTTTACTGCTTGTACATAGAACCACACATTTATTTTGTTTTTAGGATAGCTGAAAAAATATTTTAGGGTCTGCTCTGGCTTCTGTTGAAATCAATGGGAATCTAATAATATTAGCCTGAGTTTGATCAAATTCAATGAAGATATTTTTAGTTTGGTGATTATTTTAGAAGCTCTTGTGGGTTTTGAATGTTATCTCAAAATATTTTTCAGCTCCATTTTTCCAGTGGGAAAGTGGTTCTAGGCCAGACCTTTTTCAGCCTAACTATGAAAATATGTGCATCGTCACACCCTACTTTTTGTTTCATCCTTCCTTTATTCTTCTAAGGGAAAATGTCATGATGTCTTATCTGAACTCTTCATCTTTAAATCTTACTTATGAGATTTCCTATATGTCATGCTGGGCTATCAATAGTTGTTCAAGCAGACACCAATCTACACCAATGAAGACTGCATATGTTACAATCCAATCCCTTTATATTGTATTTCATTTACTGCATAAACTCAATTATCTGGACTGCTCTATATAGAATCAGCCCCAAAAGACCAATTTCCCATGTTTTACACATATTTATAGAACTTGAAAACTTCCTGCATATTATATTATAATACTAATTACCTTAGCATTTGATTGTTTAAACAAATCACTTACCCTTTGTTGATGATATGGCTAATAAACCCATAACTTTATAGCTTTCAGAGGCTCCTTTTCTAAAGTGTGCTCAAATATCATAGATGACACATAAGTATATCCAACCTCTCTTCTCCCAGCAGATAGGACTGACTATATGCTTTGAACAGTGACTATATTGACATATGCCTAATCTTTAAAAGAGGCCTTGCTTAACAGTAAAGAGCTTGTGGGTATAATAAACTAATCCTACTCTATTCCCTGTCATATGTCACAGAACAGTGACACTTAGGAAACTGAGGTCTTGACCTTTGGTCAACAGCTACCCCCAAATTCTGGTTATTCAGCCCCCAGCAAATAATTATGCTGAGCAGAAATAAAATCATTGAATTAATCAGTGTAATACCCTCTTATAAGAATTATCTGTTCTGCATGCACCTGCATTTTTTCATCATGGTGAAAGCATGTATTTACAAATATTTAAATGACAAAAAGGGGTCTGATTTTCTCCTGAGATCTGGAAAAAGCATTTGCCACATTTACCACATCAAGTGTCGCTTTTAGGACCAAATATTAAGAAAGGAGACATTGGGATAAAACATTTCCTTTTGTAGATATATATTATGGACACAAGATTCAAAGTAACAAACTGAGATTGCAAACAAATGTAGTCCAAAGCCAACATGGAAAATGCAGTGTTTTCCAATGTGTTGGTTTTTTTTCTCCTGTAAATAATTAACTGGGCAGTGACCTACCAGAGCATCTAAACATAGTTCTCTCTGGTTCTCCAGATTATATAACAAGTTTCACTGTTTTCAGTAGAAACCTTGCAAAAGAAACAATATGCTCCTTCCAAAGCATTTTTAAATACTGAATTAACCTCCTCCAAGCTGTTCAGCCCTGCTACAACACTCAGCTGGGCAGCCATAGTAACACCTTTTTGGTACCTGAAGGATAAGCACCCCTTCCTCCTAGGCAATCCCCTACCAATTCACTGTGATCCTTCCAGCATCTTTCTACCTTGCAGAGTCTTCTTGTCCTCATATCTCCTTTGCACATGGCACATGGCCTGGAGAGGGCCCCCTGAGAAGTCAGGAGGTCCTTATAGCCTTAGCAGCCCAGGACTTGACCTCTCAGGAACGCTCCTGCTTTCAAATCTTCTGCAAGATGAGTGCAAAGAGGTACACACTAGCTGAGGGAAAGTCTGGGGGTAGCACCTTTTCCTGTCATTCTTAAGCCTCCACTTCACAATAGATAGTATCAGATAAAGTATTGTTTTCTGTTATTGTGCTGGAGTCCTGTTTCAATGGCTTTTTGTTGGAGGGGATGTTCAAGTTTCCTGATTTTAATGGCAGTTAAAGAAGCTCTGAATCCTAAAGAGGAGGCCCAAAACACGATGAGGTTCTCTTGAAAGGCTTTGGGTTTTGGTTTTTCTTTTTTCTTCTTCTTCTTTTTGTAATTTAAACAACAAAGGCAGAGGCTGAGATGCTGGATTCTGAGATGCCCTCAAATGCTATCTTCTTGTTAAAATGAGATAAAAAGCAAAATGTTGTCAGGGTAAGACATAAGGAAAAGAGTAGCTCTTAGAGAAAAAAATGTTTTAAAAACACAGCTCATGGGACTCTGAAAGCTTCTGTCTATTACTTTTTTTTTCCCCCCACTTTACAATTTATACATTCTTTATTTTAATTTTATTCATCTTTGCTTTACCAGGACATTCAGTAAACTAGCTATGCTCAAAACCTCATCACATCAACAGGAAGTCAGCACATGAAATAATAATACATTATTTTTCCATATTGTGGTAACAAGTTAATGTACTGTAGTACATACTGACTTGTCTTTTTTACATCAACATTATCCATAAACACTTGGGGTCTTGGTCCTTCTTTCACTGAGATTAATTCACCGATATTATGTTTCATGATAACAAAATACTACAATGTACAGCTTGCTTGCCTAGGGAAGAGATGAGCATGGGTTGCCTTTGCATTGCAAGTCTGCTCCAGTTTCTGCTGGCTGCACTGAAGGGCTGGACAAAAGTGCTGCATGGCACCACCAGCCATTCTGGTCACTGTCCAGGACAGGAAAAACATCATGCCTTTTTTTCACCCTGCATGCTTGTGGGATTTTGTCCCCCAGTAAAACAAAATAAAAAACAAACAAACAAAAAACCCACCAAGGTTCAGGAGAGGACCATGTGCAGCTGGGTGTCATTCTAACCTGAAATCGTGGATGGGTCACAGTATGTTCCATGGACCAGTAGTTGAGAAGAACCACCTTAGGCGCACACAGTTTAGGCATAACCTCTGAGACTTCTGACTTCTTATTATACTGAACACAGTGGTGTACACTCAGGCAAGCTGACACTATAAGATGCTAATAGGGTAACCATATACTGCCACACTGTGCTATTCTAGATAAATATTCCCCCAGCTATTCAAGTATGATAGTATCTAATTTTGGCTCACAAGTAAAGGAGAAATATCTTTAAATCCACCCTCAGTTTGCAATGAATAATGTCATCTAGAGTCAAGCTTGGTCCTGCCGTATCTGGCAAAATAAAAACACTAGAAAGCAAACTAAGTAGAAACTAACAGGAAAGGAATTCAGAGAGCTACTTGTAGTCCAAAGCAGAAGTCTGCTAACCATCTTGGTCTGGGTAGGTCCTCCGACTGCATTCTGTGGCTGTTGTTTGGGAGTTGCTCAGGAAATGTTCTTTTGTACAAGGCAAAGCATGCTAACAGCTTTGATGGTGTGCAAGATTGCTTTTTGGTGCTATGAAATGTTACAGGCACCGTTTAATTTATTAGAACATGTGCACTCTGCTTTCCTCCTTGCTTTTCCAACAGGAATAGTCTTCCCTCCCAGTACCAGGATTGTTGAGCTGTTTGTCTTCCAGAGCAACCACTATGCGTACTGAAGCCCTACTTCCCAGGAAGTGGCTGGACAACGCCTGCTGATGGGAAGTACAGAAAAAATCTTCTGTTTTCCTTTGCATCCGCGCATGGCCTTTGCTTTTGCTTTATTAAACTGCCTTTACGAGATTGTTTCTATCTTATTTTCTCTCCCACCCTGTGAGGGGGGGAGTGATAGAGTGGCTTGGTGGGCACCTGGTGTCCAGCCAAGGTCAACCCACCACAGTTTTGTATTAAGCATGCTATAGCTATAGTAGTTATTAAGCGGCAAGCTCCTGTGCGAGTCACAGAGTGACAGCTATCCTGAGGGATACTTCGGAGGGAACCAGCTACTAGATGGTTCGATTAGTCTTTCGCCCCTAGACCCGGGTCGGACGACCCATTCGCACGTCAGGACCACTGTGGACCTCCACCAGAGTTTCCTCTGGCTTTGCCCTGCCCAGGTATAGTTCATCATCTTTCGGGTCCTAGCATGGACACTCACGCTCCACCTCCCCGACCGGGCGGCGCGGGCGAGACGGGCTGGTGGTGCGCCCAGGGCTTAGTGCTCCACGCGCCCCGGGATCCCACCTCAGCCGGCGCGCGCCGGCCCTCACCTTCATTGCGCCGCGGGCTTTCGGGCACGGCCCCTGACTCGCGCACGTGCTAGACTCCTTGGTCCGTGTTTCAAGACGGGTCGGGTGGGTAGCCGACATCGCCGCGGACCCCGGGCGCCCGGGCGCGGCCGCGCACGGCCCGGCGGCGCCGCGAGGGCGGGGCGCGCGGGGCCGAGGCCCCC
>NW_008795487.1:3026279-3030546 GCF_000699145.1 Aptenodytes forsteri | reverse complement strand
CCTTAACCCGGCGTTCGGTTCATCCCGCAGCGCCAGTTCTGCTTACCAAAAGTGGCCCACTGGGCGCTCACATTCCACGGCGCGGCTCCACGCCAGCGAGCCGGCCCCCTTACCCATTGAAAGTTTGAGAATAGGTTGAGATCGTTTTGGCCCCAAGACCTCTAATCATTCGCTTTACCAGGTAAAACTGCCCCTTGCCGAGCGCCAGCTATCAGAGAGTTGGCTATCACAGGGTTTGCTGGCTGCACTGCTTATGTCTTTATTTTGCTGAGCTTGGGAACATGCTAGTACAAGCAATGGCTGTGTGCTTAGCCCTGGCATTGATGGCCTTACTGTGCTGGGGAAGCTATCTTGTGGAAAGGATGAGGGAACACATCTCCCTCTTCCTACCTGGGATTGATGTGGATGGTTTTATTATGCAGGTTCCCAAGGTCTTTGTTCACCCTTATGTGAGCTGTTTAATAATTAACACTGTTAGCACATTATGGGGTTTGTGGAACCTGGTGTCATCCTGGTGTAAGAGAAGACGACTTTTGGGTGAGGCGACACTGAAATGTGCCCTGAGGCGGCTGGTTCCTCAGTGGCAGGGTGCGTGGAAGGATTTGGGCAGGTTCCTAGGGTGGTTATTACCTCCCATAACCTGGGACTTTACACCTGAACAGGCAAGCAACCCTGGCAAACTGACGCACTACCTGATAGAAGGGTGCCTTGCCTGCCCCAATGAAAACCAGCAGCTTCTAGCACTGTATTGGGGCCTGGCCTGTGCCTATCGAGCCACAGTTCAGTACTCTCAGAGGACTGTGGTTGAGGCAGGGACCCAGACAACAACAACTACAGTAATTGCCCCAGTAGTGAAAAAGAAACAGTGAACAATGAAAACAACGGGTCCATATCATCAATTAGTAAGGGAGGAGGAAGAAGAGGAAAGGTTTGATCAAGAAGCCGGTCTTTCGACAAATAAATTGGAGGAAGGAGTGAGAGAATTCAGACAGGAAGCGGAAACTACCAGGTCCCTGACCTCATCAGAACTTCGAGACATGCAGAAAGATTACAGCTGCCATCCAGGTGAGCGGATTGCTGCCTGGTTGCTCCGATGCTGGGATAACGGGGCCAACAGTCAGCAATTGGAATCCCTTACTAGGAAGAGAATTGAGAGGCGAATTGGAAAAGAGGCAAGAATTTCCAGTCACTGGAGACGGCTCCTCTCAAGTGTGAGGGCAAGATATCCATTCAAGGAAGATCTTGTGAACTTCCCAGGAAAGTGGACTACTGCAGATGAAGGCATCCAGTACCTGAGAGAATCAGCAGTGCTGGAAGTCATCTACAGTGATCTAGACAATGATGAGGTCTTCAAAGATCCAGAGGATGTCCTGTGCACATGGGCCATGTGGAGGAAGGTGATTCAAAGTGCCCCAGTGTCATATTCTAGCAGCTTGGCAGCAATGTATCACCTGGATATGGATACACCAACTGTGGAGAGAATGTCTTCTTGGCTCCAAAACTTCAAAGAAAATCTCTGTACCTCCTTATCCCTATGGGCCAGTGCCTTGGCTGTCAGGGGCGCCCCAAGAAATCAGTCCTCTCCTGCCCCGGTCACAGGGAAAGGGAGCTCAGGCACATGCTGCGGGGAGCACTCTGGTTCTTCCTGCGTGACCAGGGGGAGGACATGAGGAAGTGGTATGGTGAACCCACCTTTAAGCTGGAAGCCCGTGTATGCAAACTGAGAGGGAAGACAGCTGTTAAGAAGGGGCCACCCAAGAAGTCTGTCAGCTTAGTTGCTGCAGGGACACAAGAAAGCAATCAGCGATCTCCCAGACATAGAACTGAGACCACCTCCCTTGACTTTGTTGAGGGGACTTCTGGTCTGGTACTGCAAGGGTCAGACAGTGAATACTCTGACCAGGAACAGGAACAGAGGGTCCCTGCCTTCAGCCAGGAAGAGGAAAGGGATGACCAGGTATACTGGACTGTGTGGATTCGATGGCCTGGCACATCAGACCCACAGAAGCATAAGGCTTTGGTAGACACTGGTGCACAGTGTACGCTGATGCCATCAGGGTATAGGGGCTCAGAACACATCCGGAACTCTGGAGTGACAGGGGGATGCCAAGAATTGTCTGTATTGGAGGCTGAGGTGAGCTTAACAGGGGACAAGTGGGAAAAGCACTCCATTGTGACTGGCCCAGAGGCCCCTTGTATCCTTGCCATAGACTACCTCAGGAGAGGACCTTCAAGGACCCAAAGGGGTACAGATGGGGCTTTTGGTGTAGCCACCATGAACACAGAGAAGATCAAACAGCTATCTACCCTGCCTGGCACTTCGGAAGATCCCCTCGTTATGGGATTGCTGCTAGTTGAAAAACAGCAGGTGCCACTTGCTACCAGGATGGTGCACCGGCAGTAATATCGCACCAACCGAGACTCCCTGGCTCCCATCCATGAGCTGATTCATCAACTGGAGAGCCAAGGAGTGATCAGCTAGACTACTCACCTTTTATAGTCCCATACGGCCAGTGCAAAATTCTGACGGAGGGTGGAGGTTAACCTCCAATATGAACTGGAGTCAAAGGCAGCCAGGTGGTATGCCACAACTGACATTGCCAATGCGTTTTTCTCAATCCCTTTGGCAGCAGAGTGCAGGCCACAGTTTGCTTTCACATGGAGGAGTGTCCAATACACCTGGAATCAACTGCCCCAGGGGTGGAAGCACAGCCCTACCATTTGTCATGGATTAATCCAAACTGCACTGCAACAGGGTGATGCTCCTGAACATCTACAATACATTGATGACATCATCATGTGGGGCAACAAGGCAGAAGTGTTTGAGAAGAGAAAAAGAGTAGTTCAGATTCTTCTGAAAGCTGGTTTTGCCGTAAAGAAAAGCAAGGTGCACAGGAGATTCAGTTATTGGGAATAAAATGGCACAATGGACGCCGTCATGTGCCTATGGATGTGGTCAACAAAATAGCAACTATGTCTCCACCAGCTAACAAGAAGGAAACACAAGCTTTCCTAGGCTTTGTGGGATTCTGGAGAATGCATATTCCAGATTATAGTCAGTTTGTGAGCCCTCTCTATCGAGTAACCCAAAAGAAGAACTATTTTGAGTGGGGCCTTGAGCAACAACAAGCCTTTGAGCAGATCAAACAGGAAATAGCTCATGTGGTAGCTCTTGGGCCTGTCTGGACAGGACCAGCTGTGCAAAATGTACTCTACACTGCAGCTGGGGAGCATGGTCTCACCTGGAGCCTCTGGTAGAAAACATCAGGTGAAACCTGAGGTCGACCATTAGGGTTTTGGAGCTGGGGGTATCGAGGATCAGAAGCCCGCTACACCCTGAGTGAAAAAGAGATGCTAGCAGCATATGAGGGGGTTCGAGCTGCTTCAGAAGTTGTTGGTACAGAAGCATATCTCCTCTTGGCACCATGATTGCCCGTGACACACTGGATGTTCAAAGGAAACATCTCCTATCACCCACAAGCCTCTGGAAAGATTGAGAGATATAATGGACCAGTAAAGACTATGTTGAGAGTGTTGTGCAATGGGGCATGGAAGCACTGGGATACAAATTTAGCAGAAGCCACTTGGTTGGTTAACACCAGAGGATCTGCTACCCTCCTGGTCCTGCCCAAACAAAACCCCTACATACTGTGGGAGGAGATAAGGTCCCCATAGTGCACATAGGGAAGTGGCTGGGGAAGGTGGTGGGGATTGCTCCTTCCATGGGAAAAGCCAAACCCATTTGTGGGATTGTCTTCGCTCAAGGACCTGGGTGTACTTGGTGGGTAATGCAGAAGGATGGGGAGACCCAGTGTGTGCCTCAAGGAGATTTAACCTTGGGGGAAAAATAATCTGTGATGTGAGTTGTATATTGTAGGAAGTAATGTAGCAGAAATGACCTAAACCAATGAAGAGTGAGTTTTGCAAGGAACCAGATGGGTGCAACAATGACCCAAACCAAGCAGGTGTTGGTGACCAACAATCGAACATACTGCTTCTCTTGTCCTGAGCACCCATCTTGACAGATGGGGCCCAAGTCATAGCCTGTTCTATGAACATCTAGAGGAGTGGTGGAAGCCCATGGAATGGTAGAGTAATATCTATCTGTTACAGGACAGGGGACAGTAGTTAATGAGAATGTATAAATCTGTATGTTGGGTATAAAGATGGTTTAAGTATGTAGTTTAAGTTGTAAGTGTTGGTAAGAAGGGATTTTAGTAATGAGAATTAAATACAATGGGATGGTTAGAAGATATATATATGTATG
>NW_008795487.1:3018336-3026139 GCF_000699145.1 Aptenodytes forsteri | reverse complement strand
AAAGGTGTTGATAACACACCAGTGTTTTGGCTACTGCTGAGCAGAGCTCACACAGCATCAAGGCTGTCTCTCCAAGATTCCTCCCTCACTAGTAGGCTGGGGGTGGGCAAGATCTTGGGAGGGGACATAGCCAGGACAGCTGACCCAAACTGACCAAAGGGATATTCCACACCATATGACGTCTGCTCAGCAATAAAAGCTGAGAGAAAGGAGGAGGAGGGGGAGCATTCGTTACTACGACATTTGTCTTTCAGAACAACCACTATGCGTACTGAAGCCCTACTTCCCAGGAAGTGGCTGGACAACGCCTGCTGATGGGAAGTACAGAATAAATCTTCTGTTTTCCTTTGCATCCGCACATGGCCTTTGCTTTTGCTTTATTAAACTGCCTTTACGAGATTGTTCTATCTTATCTTATTTTCTCTCCCACCCTGTCCTGCTGAGGAGGGGAGTGATAGAGTGGCTTGGTGGGCACCTGGTGTCCAGCCAAGGTCAACCCACCACATCACGCTGTGATCTTGCATCACATGCAGCTCTTGGGAAGTTATAGGATGACCCACCTAAAGAGTTAGACCATATGATGGGTATCAGGGCATTCTAGTCTCAGACGAATACCTAAAATAAGGGGGGTGGGGGGAGAGAGAGAGAGAGATGGGTTCCACAGTCCAGTCAAATTTCACTATTAGGTATCTTTTCTTCACTATTCCTTATAAATTCTATCTTACACTGAAGATCCACAAAGAAGAGAAATATGCAGTGACTTGCCAAAACCATTATGACTTTCTAATTTCATGTCTTTCATCCAGACCTTTGATGGGCTTTCCCTTCCTGAATCAGATCAGCAAGATGAAGTATTTTATATTGTAATTATAATGCAATTTTGTTTTTTGTGAGTTCACTTTACTACCACATTTATTTCTATTGCAGTACTGACAAGAAGTTCCAGCCAGTAGTAGGATCCCAATGTGCTAAAGCTACGTAGACACACAGGAAGAGACAGCTATCACCTGAAGAACCAACAGTCTAGGGCAAAACTAATCATGGATAGGAAAAATAGACCTAGCAAATTGTCTAGGGACAAGTAACAAGGTCAAAATCAGAACCAGTCTCCAAGATGCCACCGGTTGATGGTACCTCTCAGAAAGAAACTATGGCTGCCAATTCAGACATCCTAGTTGTTGCTGTGCAACCTGCAGACTGCTACCTCGTAAAAGTTTTGCTAAAAAATTGCCCCCAGCCACTGCATGAAGCGCTCTGAATGGACCTGATGTTTATTGGAGAGAGTGCACCTTCTACTTCATTTACCCCTGAGCCAAGAGGTAAGAAGAAAGAGTAAAGAAGAATATAATTGAACATGCTTCCCTCTTTAGTGCAATTTGTTCATGAACATTGTTGCGCTGAGAGCAAACGGGCATAAAAAACACTCCTTCCTCGACCAGGGAAAGAATGTGTGCACATTCTTACACAGCCTGTGTACAGGAAATCATTCACAAACCTTCAAAGGCATTGATGGGGGAAGGGAGGAGGCTGGAATGGCATTCCTTGGGTAAGAGCACATGAAAGTCTGGTCAGATTAGTGTAATATATTACACAAATGTGACACAAAAATGTTCATGGATTACACTTCCTTCGCTGTATCATATTAGCACCTCATCATCCCAGCCTACCACAAACAGATGCTAACAAGATATGAGAAGAGAGCTAGAATACGCTGAGGTTTCTGTCTCACATTAGTAGTGTGCGCAATATACTGTGATTCTGCTTGCCAGCATGTGATGCACAAATTACTAATGCATAATCTATGAAAACAAAACAAAACAAAACATTACCATGAAAAGTGTGTTTACAATGTGCTGCAAAATGAAGACGTGCGCTCTGTGTGGGGAAAATCTATCCCACCTCCTGCAAGGTCACCATGATACAGAGGAGCGTGTTAAGTCCTTAACTGGTACTCATTAGAAATGCACTGTTCCCTTTCAGTGAGTTTCTTAAGATACTTTTGAGAAAGTCCTAAGGCATTGATTTATTCAAATTGTATTATTTTAGTAGGCTTCATATGGATTTTATTTAACTGGATCTTTTCTTTGCAAGTAAAGTTGGCCTTGGTGTTGAATTTGAGGATACAGAAAAGCATCAGTCGTGCCAGCCCAAGCTCCAGCAAAGCCTCTGGGAGATCTCGACTCAATAGAGTTTCTTCCTCACATTCAGTCCTACGATTCATTAAATATGATGATATTACGCATACACAGCAGCCTTATTATACCGACTAATTACCTTTTAAAGGGCCAGAAGACTAAGCAGATGCACATGCTCACATTTGCACAGTAAAACCTACTTTTGCCCCATACAGCCTCACTTGCCATGTAGAGACAAAAGCAGGGAAAAATGCATATGCATATTTGAAGATGACTTTTCTTGCGTGAGCAACAGATGAAATTTGCAGCTGCTGAAAAAACAGCCTTCCAGATTGCCATCTCACGTGCTTTACTGCGCATGAATATGTGGGAAACTATTAATAATAATAATAAAGAATGAAATGCATGCTATATAAAATGGGTTAAGCTCTGTGCATCAAAAGTTTATTTTTGTTTTCTTTTAATTTATTTACATGGGGGAAATAAATATGACAGATAAAATCTCTTTGGCTTTCTGTCTTGCAACGGTAATTATGCCAGGCCTTCAGTGCAGTAAGTTTACGATTATACAACCCTGTTTCTGGTTTCCTCTAGACATATGTGCAATATATACATTGCACATAAATTGGCTCAAGCTAATTATTTTTAAATAACATGTATGCTTTTAAAAATAGCAAGCAAAAATGGAACTGCCTAAATCTATTGTGGGTCATGTTTTGTTTTTCCCCAGGCATTAAAAACCTGTGTCTGATCTTTTCTTGAAACATTGAAAACATTTTTGAGGGGGGCAACGTAGGGGGAAGATTTCCTCCCAGGTTGAAAACCAGATATACTTTGCCCTGTTCTGTGTCCATCACAGCCACAGTGCTCTGGTTTGAACAGAACCTCGTCTATTAGAACTCAAATATGAAGTTGCCGCCTGAAAGGATTTTTTTTCCCACTTGATTATAGATAGGGGGTTATAAGGGATGTTTGGACACAAACCTGGTTTTATTACTGTGGAAAAACGGGCTTGTCAAACAGCTGAAACATACATTTTTCCAAAATTGGTTATTTATAAGGTAAACCATAACACATTATTTCATAATGCATGACAAGGATGTTGTGAGAGGAAAGCTGTAGCTGCTGGTGGCAAAACAGTGAATGAACATGATGATGGCATTTCAAGTCCCAAAAGGTACTTCCTTCAGGGACCTCAAAGACGCTGGCAACAGCAAAGTCGCTACAATCACGTGGAAGTGATGGGAAAGGTGTAAAGCACTGATGTCTCAGTACTGCTGTCACCTATCCACAGGAGTCTGATGCTCCCTGGTGCTTCAGGGAGAGGCTGGGGTCCTTCCATTACTTCTGTAATGCCATTATTGAGGTGCATCTGCTTTTTCCTCAGGTAATTTCACTGTTTATAGCATCCTGTAGCAACGAGAGAAGCTCAAAGAGCACACATTGGCAAAAGAGCAATATACTGAATTACTAGGAACTGATGAGCCCCGTGTGATCAAGTTCACACATCTAACCACTCGGGCTAAGTAGCTTCCCCATGATCAGAGAGCAGGAGAGTGGTGGGTGGCGGTGGTGGAGGAGAAGCCAGAAATCCTGATTTCCAGTTCTCTGTCCAATCCCAGAGGTCCAAATGCTTTGCATGCTCCTTTTTGTAACCAGTTCCTATTTCACATTGAACATATTTAAAAAAATAAAGAGTGGAAAAAATGGGTATATTTATGGTATTTAATTGAATGATATGGACATTAAATAAAAAATGAGAGGGTTCATCACCATGATTAAGACTCCATTCTCTCTGTCACCTGAAAAAGGCGATGAGCGAGGAGCCCAAGGCATGCTGCCAATAGTGTTCACTCTCGAAGGCTTTTTCCTACGGAGAGTTGGATGGGAGGGGTCTGAGTCTTCCTCACATGTTATTTGTTTATTTGACTATGCTTGGTTGACATTGTGTCAGCTGGTTAATGAATGAATCTGGTTTTATGGCTTTTGCACGTGTGCCTAGAGGTCACCCTAGGCATATTTTCACAAATTAGAAAAATAAATTAATTAATTAAACTTATTTTCTACTGGGAACCTGCGCACCTGAAATAACAACTATGTTCTCCAATGTATTTAGTTGTGTTCTGCCGGGAGGCATTTCTTCCCTCCTTCTTGGCTGAAAAACTGTACTAGCCAGTAGGTTGCAATCAGGCGCTGTTGAGCGATAAGGACTTTATAAGCTCTCATATACACAGAGAGCGATAAGTTATCAGCTACTTCTAAACAACACATTGTAATTCTCTAACTAAATTAAGCCTCTTTTTCTCCTTGCATTATGCATGGATTTTGCAGGTAACATTTATCTGCCTGAATTCAGGCCACCTGTGCAGGCGCAGAAGGAAAGATGCTCACCTCCCACACAGAGTTTCTCCTGCCTTGCTCCCTCCACACTTGAGGCCCAATGATGGGGCCAGGCGGCTGGGTAACAGTGGCCATCGGTGAAAGGTTTGGAGATTTTACTTATTTGGGGAAAGGGAGACAGGTTAAAGCCCTGTCTCCCAGGTTTATTTTTATTTAGGAAAAAACCCTACTCCTAGTCAACCTGCTTATGGAGGTAAATGGAGGGGGGGGGAAGTAATGAATACATATTTACTACAAATCAGAAACCATTTTAATCTTTTTCCTTTCCTCAAATTTTCTAAGACTCTCCTCTTGGACTTTCTGCTGTTTGGCTACATCATTCTCAGAGAATCGTGCCCAAAATGATAATGCAGCAAAAACCTTTCTCATGAAGTAAGGTAACACCATATTGATTTTGTATAACTCTGGTCACTTTTTACATAAAATTGTATATGAAATCTGCATACTGTATAATAAAACCAATTTTATATCTTGTTTTCTACATCATTTCTAAAGGAACACGGTTATTTGAGACTTTTGTATATACTCTGTGTATACTCAGCTGCATCCTGGGTGAAAGAACACAGTGAGAATCTTCCTCCTTTCTCCCTCATTTTTTTTTCTTTATGATCCTAATTTGCCTTTTGCGTTCTTCCTGAGAGGTTTAAAATCACAATGCTTTCTCCAAACACGTAGGTCAGTCTGGGAGGGAAGAGGATCCATAGCACATTCCTGAGGTGAACAATCATCCAGGATGAAACAGGAATCCCAGTACTGACAATTAAACCAAGGAAGCATGATTCAGGAAAATGCATTGTCCTAAGCATCAGGTCTGCTCATTAAAAAAATTCAAAATATAGCTTTGAAAAATTTCAGCCGTTCTGTAACCTTATATAAACTGATATTGATGTATAAAGCAATTTATGAAAAAGAGAAGTTGCATACAAACACAAGCTAAAACTGTAATCTTTCTTATAGATGGAGAGAAGGTAACTAAGTGGCTTTTTTGCCGACTTTTCAAATTTTCTGGAAATATGTATTATGTTTTTTAGGACTATATTTGTTTAGTCTTTCTCTGAATAATTGTTCAACAAAGAGATTTTATGAAGCTATAGATTAGATCGAGGTGAAAAATTGCATTTCCTTAATGTTGATGAATTTTTTGTAAAATTCTCTTAAAAGTGTACTCCTGTGTGATTTTTCTTTCCTCCTTCCTTCCTTTCAAAATACGTTAAAAAATCTGTAAGTATATTTGTTACTACCAAGGGACTTTTATGATTAATACACATTATTCATATTCCCTAAACACAGATTTGAATAATATGCTCTATACTCACTGCCATCACACTTATAAATGTACATTAAATGAATGCAATTTAAAAGAAAAATATTCCTAATCTTTTCAATAAAAGAGTAAAAAACTGGCAATAACTGCAGTATTTGGTACAATTCACCTCTTTTTGCAAATGCAGAGTTTCTGTAGTTTATGATTTTGGCATTTCTGTTAAGTAATTTTCATAAATTTTGTTTGATCCATGACATAGTATTATTCATTTGCACTGCGCCATATCTGAACAATGTCATTAGTGATTATTGGTCTGTTACATGACGCTACTTTTGTCCTGTCACTGCATAACTCTTGAGCTCACGGAAACAAAATTCATTTTCCATTGTATTGAAACATGCTAGCTTTTTTTTTTTTTCCTTTTCATGAGCAAACTAGACTGTACAAATGTTCACATAAAGCCAAGGCAATAGGGGGATAAAAGCAGATGAAGACAATGCATTTGAAAATCAAAGCAATGCTCACAGAAATATGTTGGCAGGATTCACCCAGCTCTATTTCAGAGTTGTTTAAACACCATATAGAGCAGAAGAGGAACAGGAGTAATGGTTTCTCCTGGAATCAGTTCAATCAATTAATCTGTCTCTTTTTTCCCCTTGCTCATTTAATTACCGCTGCGAAAAAGCAGGGGGAACTAAGTCACAAAATAACCATTCAGATAACATGGTGGATCTAATTGAAGCCTTTGTATGTGATCGGAACCTGGGGTAAGGCTGAAACAGCCTCATCCCACCCAGTTGTGCACTGGCAGGATGCACTGCACCGGCTGCTGACTTTGGATGAGAGTTTCTACACAAAGACCAAATTTTCTTGCCTATGTGGCTAAAACCAGACCTCTCATGCAGCTGGTGAAACTTGACAGTGGTGGCGGTGGCCGGGTCTCCTGTGAAGGAAGGGGCACCACCGTGAGGGGAGGGAGGCCATGGCCATGGAGGCCTCTCTGGGACAGCTGCTTTCTCGGTTGCCCCTCTCGGGGCCAGAGGAGCAACCGTGGGCCCACCCACGCCCAGAGGTGCTTCCCTGTTGGAAACACACATTTTGCCCCCATTTTTCATTCCCTTTTTTTCACTGCTGAGCACTCCCCGTCCCGCTTGGCAGCAGGCCTCGGGTCCCCGCTCCCGCAGGAGGCGGGAGGCGCTCTCCTCTCCACAGGTACCCCGACGCCGGCCTCCCCCAGGCCAGGATCGTTTTTGGACAAGAACCGCTGCCCTCCAAGGATCCTTTGGCACTGCCCTCCCAACTGCCCTTGCCGGGCCAGGGGCAAGGGAAAGAGAGGTGCAATGTGCGGACACAGGCCCCGCCCCGGCGGGGCGGGTTGGGCTCCCCCGCCACACGTGCGGCTCTCCCGACACCATCTTTCTCACCTTTCACCGTGTGCAGCAACCCATCCTGCCTTTGGTTTTGTTTTTCTCCCCCCCCCAAAGGGTCAGACTCAAGGGTGTTATTAAACTCGTGACTCCCAACACAGCGCGGGCCTCCAGAGCTCACTCGCACAAGTGGTGAGTGCTGCACGAGGCTGGGGGTGAAACTCCTGCACCCCAGCAGCGGGGCTGGACCAGGGCAGCCGTCTGCCAGGGGCAATACCGGGGCAATGCCAAGGCAATACCGGCAGGGATACTGGGGGAAGAGGAGCCTGATGTGCTTTCCCCCACCTCCCTCACTGAAGCAGTGCAGCTGCAAGCCACATCATTGATTTCCTTCCCGGCTGCTGCCCCGTGAAAGAACTTCGGCATTAATTAGAGTCTTGTCCTTCCTTCTCCCCCATTATATTTTGGTGCAAAGAAGATGTAGGTGAAGCAGGTAAAGCCTTTCGTGCTGTCCAGCCTGGGCGGAGGAGGGAGCGGAGGCAAGGCGGTTAACCGGTGGATCCCCCGGTAGAGGGCATCCAGCCCACGCCGATCCAGCCCGGGCTGGGGCAGGGCCGCGCTCCTCCTCTACCGCGCT
>NW_008795487.1:2911194-3018224 GCF_000699145.1 Aptenodytes forsteri | reverse complement strand
CCGCCTTACCACCGGTACCGGAACGCTTATATCGCTGCCTGATCCCCGATCTGCGAGGATGGACAAGGGTATATATTTTGTACTAATATCAAAAGACTTTTAGTCAGAGGTTCTTTGTTGTTCTTGGGGGTTTTTTTCAACCATAGGTACCAAACTCCCCCCCGGGTAATCAATTTCCTGAAATTCTTCAAGACTTCGTAAGCCGTAACAATGAAAATCATAACCAGCAAGCCTTTTAATTTCCTTATTGTGTTATTTAAGCAATAAGACATGACAAGGTTTGTGTTATGCTGGGATATCGCCGTGCCTCGGGTGAGTTGTGTTAGGCAGGAGGCCGAAAATCGAGATCCGAACCCACCTGAAAAGAGGGGCTGTCCTGGGACGCCGTGCGTTTTTTAGCATTAGTCTGTGGACCTATATGAATAGGCTCAGGACAAAATGAAAGAATTAAGGAAGAAACACAAAAAGATAAATATTATCTGTCTTTTCATTACACCATAAGCAATAAAAGCACATCTCTTATTTAATCTTCATTTAATTTTTCCCCCTATTGGCTTCAAAGTAAAAAATAAGCATTATAAATTAATTAAAATTAATTAATTCTCTAATATCTTAATTTGACTATTTTTTTTAATATCCTACAATTTCATAAAACCTCCCCAAATTTCTAAAGTAAACATATGCAAAACAGAATTAAAATTGCTTCAGTCTTAAGTTTCAACTTCATCTAAATAAACTTCTGGGGTTTTTTTCTGTTTTTCACTGAAAAAAATGCGGTTTGCAAAAATAAAACTTCCCTCTTGACCTTGCTACAGAATATTTTACTTAGAAAAAGGATGTTGTTTCATGTTTCTTCTATCAGTTATTTTATTATATTTCTTATTGTCTGCTTTCTATCTCTTGTCACCTGATGGTTAGCAATGTGTATCCCATATTTGTCTCTGAAACATTCCTCCTGGTTAAATTGCTACAGTAACAGTAAAATCAGTTAAATATCCTGGAAGAGAAGCCAAAGGAGTTGTTCCTGTTTGCATCAGCAGAGGTGTGGGGAGTTTCCCTGCGCTGCGAGCACATTCTAGGGGAGGGATCCTCTTCTTAGGCAGAGTTCACTTTTAAAACCCACCTTTGAAGATGGCAGCACATCGCACAAGTTACACAAGGTACTGTTACACCAGGGCAAGAGAATCCTTGACTCTTTGTCTGCGAAAAACCCCAGTCGAATCATAAGTATTTTGCAAAGCTGTGCCTCGATCCCAGTCTCTCAGATTCAAGCCATAACAGACACAACTCACGCAAAGTTACACATGTGTGGAAGTGTTTGCAAAATAAGGTGCTTGACTTTTGCAATTTTTTTTCAACCATTAGCTTTAAGCTCAAGTGCTTCAGGAAACGGAAGACAGAAGTTAGGAGTACGGCACTTAATATCCAAAATACTCACTGGTTTCAGTGAGTTGGATGTGCAAAAACCTCAGAATGAAGCCCTGCTAGAAAAAGCCAGACATAGATGCGAAGTATGGGAGGAGAGAGACTCATGGGAAAAGGAATCCCATAAAGAGAAAAGAGGGCAAAGGGAGGCAAAGGAAGAGAAACATGCACAGCAAGAAGAAAGAAACAGGAAAAAGAGGTGGGAGACAAAACCAACCCAACAAGGTGATTTACCAGAAAAAGCTAAGAGTGTCATTAAATATATAAATATGGCTGGGTTTTTTTCCTAGAAATGTAAGAGAATAGTTGGAAAAAGTCAGAAAGAAGAAGCCTTGTCAGAAAAGTTTACTTACATATCAGCTTTTCAATGAAGTATCATTAAAAACAAAAGTCACCACAAAAACAAGCCATAGAAATATCTAGTAATTTAAAGGCACCGAAAGCCAAAGGCTTGGTCTAGTTGATGGGCATTAGTTTGGTGTTTCAGTGAAAACCCACTGATCATCCACGTGATGAAGTGGAGCAGAAAAACAAGTAATTTGGTCTCATAGGGCAGCATCAGGATAAGGTCCCTCTCCCTTACAACAGCTGGACATTAACTTGTGAGGGTGTTTGGGTGCTGTTTGTAGAGAAATCCAAGGACCCTATAGTTTTAGGTAATTTGTCTCAGCATGCAGGAATAAGGAATTGCTTCCGTTGTATTGGAGTCAAAGTAACATGGAGAACTGCATTGGAGGCCATCCTGACAGCTATTTATGTTCGTCAAAGACAAAGTACATTATGTACTTTTAATTATAGCTGTGCCATTCTCACTGTGATAGATAAAGTTGTGTCAGCATTTCCGTTACAAAACCCTATTTTTAGGGGTTTATAACTCAGCTGTTAAATTTCGCTTTAGGCTGAAGCTTGGCATGCAAAGCCTTAGTGCAAGCACTTACAAAACCCTATTTTTAGGGGTTTATAACTCAGCTGTTAAATTTCGCTTTAGGCTGAAGCTTGGCATGCAAAGCCTTAGCCTGCAAGCACTTTTTTTTTTTTTTTTTCATAAATACGAAAAAAATACATTTGGTCACTTTTTATTTTATAGGAAAGCAGATTTTAACACTCAGTCATTTCTAACTCTGAAAAAGTTTCATTATTTGAATTTTACAGACTTGTCCATTATATGTCATGCTGCATTTTTAAAAATAGCATTGCTTTTATTCATGTTGGCAAATTGCCTACTGTCCATGAGCAGTAACTATTTTTAATCATGTTTTTAAGCATATATCCATATTTATATTGTTATGATCCATGCTCCGGACTCTGTAAGGAATAGTAAATGACAAGCCATGCAGGCTTGAGCACAGAGAAAGAACCGCAACAGCTGTTAGTTTGCAACAACCACACAACTTGGAGTGTAGTCTTCAACTCATTAGCATAATTAATTTTTAATACTGACAGCATTCATTTGTTGCCTGAAAAGTAGAGTGTAGGCCCTTCTCCCACCAATCCTTACTTAGACAGAGCTCGCCTTGTCTAAGTCAATTTTATCCTATCAGTGGAAAAGGGCTCACGTCCTTCACTAGTGACTTGTGAAGAAAACTGTCCTCTCTCGCTGTTTGTGTGGTTATGCCCTGGCACCTACACAACTGACCCATAGGGAAGAGAGGTTCTGGAGGGTCTGGGATCCCTCCCTGAGACCTGCTTGTTTTACAACATACACCAACAGGGAGATGCTTATGGCATCTCAAAATGGCCCATAGAGGAAGATTCCATGATTCCGTTTCTATGACTCTTCCAGCCTCAACCCACTAAGTGAATTATAAATCATATCCTTTGACAAGATTATTCTGCTTCAAAAACACCATACATGACCAAGGAAGTAAGAATTTTAAATAGATTATATGGCTTACCTTTGGTGGCGTCTCTATGTACTTTTAAAACAATTAGCTAAAATATTTCTGATCTGTCATAAAAACTCAAGGAGGTATTCTAACCTGTAAACCACAGGTTATTTACTAGCAGATTTATACTGCTTTCACTCAAGTCCATTGATAAAATTAAGCTCTGGATGACATTCTAGGCTACCATCATGATGCATCTTTAGAAAGCAGCATATGTGAGTGCAGAATTTGGCCTGCTCTGCTAAGTAAAAATGAATAAACTTTTAAAAACCACCCAATCTAAGTTCTTGTCCGGTCAACAGCACTGATTCTATTCATGTCCTGCCCTTGCCTTTCTTGTTTTAATTTGGCTGAATGGCTATTGCCTCTCTCTCAAGAGACACAGTGAAAAAAAAACAGAAACGAAGACCCACCAAATAGCAATATGTGTACAGACTTGTAAACATGATCAGCTTGATCTTTGAGTGTCTATCAAGTCAGAGCTCACACAGACTTCAGAGGGGTTCTAGCTTTGTGGCTGCCTGAGAATCCAGTCCTTTGACGGAGCACCGAACTGCAGCAATCCTTTCCCACTGAAAGCTAATATACCTCCATTCTGACCGACCACTTTTGCTTTTACTCATCACAGCAGTAGGACTTAGCCCGTGCAATTTGTGGCTTGCAGTTTCAACGTTGCTTTAAAAAGCATTTTGAACTGCTCCTTTTACATTCCAGCAAAGCAATTACAGCATGCACCCAATACCGTTCAAAGAGGACGACAAAACCCTCTTGACAAAGGGCATCCCCATTTCCCCATTTTTTCACAAGCTGACAAACACGGATCTGCAGGAATCCAGGGGAACACAAACACTTCCACTCTTTAACCCGACTGTATTCCATACTAGAGAGGGAAACATCAGTAAACTCATGAGAGCCCTGAGTAGTAACAGCATAAACTGGAACCTCGCTGGGTGCTGCAAGGGGCAGGCAAGAACAGGTGACCAGGTAATTAGTCCTGGCACCCACTGGCAGCGCACCAGCTCAGAGCATTACATCCCTCTTCTAAATAATATTACCACCACCAGCAAAAGGAAAAGCAAAATGGAGCCAGGTTTTATTACCGAGAAGGCGCTCTCCCTCTCCGCTGCAGACAGGAAGGGGTGGGGTCTGGTTATTGTTGCAGATTTTTCCCCCCTCTTTCTCCAGGTCTTTAATCCCAGACTTGGCTTGTTGCGCTTCAAATTGAAATATCCTGAACAGATGTAAAAACACATGTGAGCCACTGCTCACAAGCTGTGCAAAGCTTTGTTTCATCTGCTGATGATGTGAGCCTAAAGGAGATCTTTTTAAAATTTCATCACTATTCAAAAGGATAATTAATACGTACCCCCAGGCTTTGATTATGCTATACCCAGTGTGTACTGCTGGTACAAAAATAATGAGGCTCTCATCAGGCCGAATGAATACTTGCAGCAAACATTCAGTTTCCATAAGAAATTTAAGATTCAGCGGCGGTACCATGTAGGTGGCTTAATCTAATTTTAATTTGTAACACAATACAATAGATAAGATCATTTGTTTGTAACCAGCACAGGCATTTTGTTTACATGAAACCCCAGTCAGCATTCAGCAGATGGTCTTTTTAAAGGCTTAATTGAAGTTTTCTAATCTAACCTTTTTTCCCTCCATTACGAAGGGGAAAATAAGACACACACACACACACAAAAAAAAAAAAAAAGAAAAAGAAAAGAAAGGAACTAGAAGGAAGCAGAAAAATAGCTCTAAAACCCTTTTGCAGGGGAAGCAAGGAAGAGCATTTCTGCCTGCTGTCAGATGCAGGTTCAGTCAGAGCTGGGAAGATGCTGAAGTCAGAGTTTTTAAGCGGCTCCAGAGGTGTAAGGATAGGGCCCTTTGTCCCCACCTTTGTTGCTAGTGCGAAGGTCGGCAACAAATCACTGCCCCTGCCACAGCGGCCGTTCTGCCTCTGCCAGGCTTCTGAAATTAGCTACCTGAGCCTTTCCACAGATCAGGCATCTCCTTCTCACGCCTGCCTTCTCAGAGGCTCATTATTAGATTATAGTTTCTGTGTACTTTCCGCGTTCAGCTGTTCTGGTTTCAGTCTCCTTCTGGTCTGTCCCTACTGCCCTCGATATTACCACGCTGACCACAATAAACACTTTTCTCCTCACTGGCTCCAGGCTGCCTCTGGCAGCCTTCCAGTGATGTGCACTGGAATACAACCTTTCCCAAACATTTAAATCCTCCTCACATAGTGTGTATTCGAAGAGTTTGGCTCACTGGGGTTTCTAACAAAAAAATCAAGTGAGGCTTTATTTTCCTTTATTTTCCTTTTCACAGGCCGTAGGGAGCACACAGAGGGCAGATGCCAGGCTTTGGGTCCTTTGGGAGCAATGTGCTACCAGAGTGCTGGTGCAGAGGAGCCCCCGTGCTCCCTTGGCGTTGCTGGTGCCGTGGCCTTGCTGGCATGGCAGCGAGCTCAGCAGGGCAGGCATCACAGGCAGGGTAACTCCCTGACTACCTGTGTTGATCCGGTCTCGCTACCACCACCTCTGCAATAGGGATGCTATTAATGCTCCCATGGCCCAGTTCCAGAGCTTTACTCGTTGAGTTATGGAAGAGGTAAGAAACTATATCACATAATAAAGAGAAACGAGTTTTATTCATAGTAAATGACCTGAGAACAGTGGCTTTGGGCTTTTTTTAAACAGAGAACTAGTCACCATTGAGGAATAAACAGGCACTGCACGTTTGCAACATCATCATAAAAAATGGTGTGGGTAGGATTGCTACCTGGTAGTTCACAACCATAGGGGCAGAAATCAAAGAGGGCAATCAAGATAGAAATGAACTAAAATTGGTAATTCCACTGGCCTAGTTTTCCTTAGGTATGACCCATGCCTACACAGCTGTCCATGGAGAGAGATGCATTCATATCCTTGCGCGCCAGGCCAAAAGGAGACAAGCCATCTTCAACTCAAAAGCCATAACACTGTGTAAGAACAGTGAAGGTGCCAAACTAATAACACTGCACATTATAATGATATAATGACCATCAGTGTAAGTGGAGGACCGTACATGGAGTGATTTATATGCTGAAAGAAAACAAATATCAGTGTTAGGATAAAAATATCCTCCAAGGAGCCCACAAGCCAGCTGGGCTTATAAGGCCAGGTTCAGCACTGCATTCATGCAGCTATGTGGTTTTTGGCAGGGGACCGTTTAAGTCCTGCTGACTCAGAATCCACCACATGGAGCGGAGACTAACAGATGTGCCCACACAAAATTTGGAAAACTTCATAGGTTCTCACAGAAACAAAAAAACTCATGGGCTATTGATCTATATTCTAAATCAATGTTGTTCTAAGTCCATATTCTTTTCCTGCAGAGAATGAGATTGCTTAGGAAATGCTGTTATTATCGAGGTAAACTTGATGGGGCTAGTCATTCAGGAAAAAGGCACAAATGTCAGCAGTGTTCACGCCTAGAAGCTGACACCATCATTAATTGCTTACTGGGGCTGCACCATGGAATCGTCTCACTCTCAGTGAAACAGTGCTAATTTGTGGTAGATTAGATCTTGTCCATGCTTTACCATGGCCATAGGAGATTCTTCTCCATAAGGCACCTGTAACACTGAAGTGATGGAGAATATCCCTTTAACTGTCAGCCATGTCTGAACTGACTTTATATCCTCTTTTTAGGCAGCCCTTACGAATTAGAGATTATCATACACACTCCAACACTCCTCATTCCAGGAGAGAGCGGTGACAAACATTAGCACAGATAGGATGCCATGGGTTATGGGTGCAGCAGAAGGATGAATAGAGACATTGAGAGATACACAATAATTGCAATGATTTCCAATTATATAAATGGAGGCCTCTGTACACAGGGTGATTTTGATACTGGAAGAAAATTAATACCAGTTTAGGATTAGGATTTCTCCCAAGGAGAACATAAACTAGGGAGCATTTCTTGAACTGCTTTTCTGAAATGAAATACAGCAGAACCCGTTAACCACAAAATATATAACCTGATGGGGCTTTTTCCTAACACTATTATTTTGATATGCTGTAAGGGCACTCAAATAGAGACCTTGATGTAAGACGTTCTATGCAAGAACAAAGAAAACATCTTTGGATATAAGGTTTCACTTTGTTAATTTCATCATATTTCATCAATTTAACCTTCAAAGACTCTTGGCTGTGCAATACTTTGATACTATAATGCTCACTTTAAACCTCATATTTTCAAGGTACTGTGCAAGGATTTATCCTCATCCTAGTGAGTTACATAATTCAACCTCTGTGTAAGTTATTTGAAAGCACAGGTACAAACCTAATGCTTACCGTTCCTGTAATTCTACAGGAATGTGGAAAATAAAGGTATGGAATGCAAATGTTTATTGACTGTAAAATGTACATCAGAGATAACCAGTGCCACATTGCTTTCCACTAGCAGACTAGAGGGGAGGAGCACGAGAAACACAGAAATGGGCTTCTACATTTGTTTGCATAATATAGCCCCCCAAATAAAGCTTCTTCTGAGTGGCGGGCCTACCCAGTGGGAGTACAGAGGTAGCCCCAACAAAATTAGGACTGCAGGTGAGAGGCCATTGCCTTTTCCAAACCAGCCATCAAAATGGCGCACTGTCACAAAATAACTCCATGGCAACACTCCGATATAACTTCAGGGAGCATAGTTTCTTCTCCGTCTTTTCATGTGTCTTAAACCCACAGTTTAAGACAAATTACCTGGACTTCAAACTGGTGTCACTCCTTTTAGCCTTCTGCATCTCTGGCTAGGCAGCACCCCTCCAGAACAGCTGGAGGCACACAGTTCCTTTGAAGATACTCATTTAAGGGCCTTATTCTGTGAAAATATCAGGCCTACAGATTAAATCTGTCTGACACATCAAAGACGCATGTCACCCTAGTTGTTTTATACAAACCATTGGATGCATGATCAGAAGACCTCAGCTGTGTAGTATTTCTTGCAGTATAAAGAACAGCAGTCATTCATAACTCCAAATCCCTTGTGAAGTACCATATCTGGTAACTAAGAAGTAGTTCGTAACCAGTTGGAAAATACATAAGAAAGTATGTCAGACATTAAATCACTGTTTCCACTGGTTGTGCATATATTGCACATATAAGTCTCTAGATTTAGATTGAAAATCATATTCCTTAGATAGTATGTCCTTCTAGTTAAAGGACATTGTCTCTTTTGGGACTGGTTTAATAAGGGACCGTGGCGTTTCGTATGTGCAAGATTCATTTAATATAACTTTCGTGGCTGTGAATCTTAGAAAAGTTGGCATTTTTACAAAGCTGCTTTCCCCCAGTTGAATCTGAATGCAAACCCATCGCCAGGCTGGGATTCTGTAAATTTATATCTGTTCACATTGATTTGCTGGTAGACCTGCACTGAAGGTATGGCATGTAATGTCCAAACTCTTAGAAAAGAGGAAATGTATTCCCCTGTGATCAAATTGAGCTATAATTGTCACATGAGTTAAAGAATCAGTCTGCAGTATCTGAGAAATTCTGATCTACTAAGCCATTGAACCTATGCAGTTCCTCTCAAGTCATTCAGCATTTTACATAAACCTGCCCAAATCAGAAGGACATAGAGCAGGGGAATTATTTTTAAGATGGAGGTTTCCACAGGTCAGTTCATTGCAGGATGTTTGTCTCCAAATTAGCATGTCTAGCAGTTAGTTACTCTAACTGCCTAATTCACATCCAAATACCCTGGTACTGCTGCCACTGAGGACACAACTGATCTGCTAAGGGACTACAAGTGATGTGACATTATCTGCACCATGCAATGTAAAGTGAATAAGCAGGTTTGCATTCAGAATGCACTGGAAAAAACAACCTGATAAAGTTCAGAGCTGAAATTCCCTGGAAACGGAAAGTTGTGAAAAAATACTCCAAACTACTTATGGACAGGAAAAAAAAGAAAGACCTCCATGTGGCTTGTAGGTGAGGAATAAGACGACAGCTGGGTACAGATACTTTCCAACTGATGATGAAACAGTCCCCCAGATCTGAATATTGTTTTGTTCTTTCTGTTAAAAGTGTGGATGGGCAAGCGAGCTTTAATGTGCCCACAAACCAGGCATGGGAAGAGCTGCAAACCAAGCCTGCACAGAAGAGTTACAGATTTGCTGCATTTCCAGTGCTGTGAGGTTATGCAAGAGAGGACATCCTTCCTGTCTCTACAGGATCCATACACCATCTCTTTTTGCTGAGCCTCAAGGGACGTCTGCATGAGGCAACTTGCGATGAGCACTAATAAGGTTGCATAGGAGAAAGTTACAATGGCTGGTTGGTTTTTTTTCTGACACTTAACAGATAGTTACCCTTGCCTTGTTAGTATCATCTTGATAATGAACAAACTATACTGTTCTTATTTTGCACAATATTGTTCTTAATGTCCATTGCTTTATACACAGATGCTGAAATGCCTACTACAAGACTTTCTGTTGAGATCCCCATGAGCTAAAACTCATTAGAGCCACCACTGGCTCCACAGCCACCCTTGGGCCTTTCAGGCTGCAAGAGCCACAGTTTTGCCATTCCGGAGACCCCAACACACAAGGATCTGAAAGGGACAGCCTTGGTGAGACCAGAGTCATGAAACAGACTGCTTTTTTCTGGTAATGCACATATACATGGAGAGTAAAAGACAGGGTTGAGCTTAGTCTGGAATTTGCAAAAACATTAATAGGTACCGAAGATGATATAGGAGCTCCCTGATCGAGCATGACTCTGAAGCAGTCTTCTAAATACCATACTATCCACTTAGTCACTGCCCTGTGCTTCTCCCTGAACCAGCACTGGAAGACTTACGTGAATGCACTGGTTGTGATGAAGAAATAAAAATGTTTATATGTTGGTCAATAGACTGTGAAAGGTCACATAAATAATCAACAGGCACTAGGATACTGCAAAGGCAGTATCAGAGGCTGATACTCTAAATCACACTCCAGTTGTCTGGCCTACTTGCTAAAATGCTGTATGACAGGGACTTTGGCAATCATAATAGCTGGCATTAGGCATACTTTAGTGAGGATCAGAACACACCACACACAGCTGTCCAGCTAACATTGCTGGGCACAACTGCAGCTGGGCATAAATGTCTGCAGCAGAGGGTAGGCAGTGGTGATTGCCTCTTGCAAAAGCACAAGCTTGACTATGGAAGTCAGAAGTTAGTCTTCTGGACCTCTAGCATGTCTTCACCCACTCTCTTTGCTGTGTAACTCAGCAATCTAACTTCAGGACATCAGTCATCAGGATGTACTTACCATAATGAACAAAACACACAAACAGAGGTATCTATAAGGGAAAAAAAAAATCCCAAGAGATGTTTCTACTTGAAGGAAAGCATTCAAATCATCTCATAGTGCATGCTATTTGGTCCCTTTGAGTGAAGACAGATATGGTTTCAGGCTTGACATTCAGATACCCATTCTGCAGTTGATCTCATTTGTTTCTTCCAAACAAAAGAACATTTTGCAGTCCTCTCCCTCCTTTACCCCCACACATTCTTTGCTAAGGTAAATGATCAAATCCAAATCCCGGGTTAATGAGTGCCAATCATAGCTTCAGCCCCTTTTTCAGGCTTGGCAACAAGTTCCCCGAGCCTTAGCAAACAATTATCATTCAGCTACTGTAGAAATTGATTCTTGGGTTGACGAGAGCAGTCCTCCCTCGGCTGGTAAGGTCCTGCCATGGGAAGCAATTACTGCAAGATGCCAGCTGACAGACTCATTCCGTGGAAAGTCAGGTTGTCTTGATCCTCAGGCACTCTCTAGGCAAATTGTATCCTTACACTCATCTCAAACCTCTTACGAACTGTTGGCTTCTATCAGGAAAAATGGATTGTTCCCTTTGTTTCTGTGGCATTTGATAGAATAAAACTGGACATCCTGCCTGCACAATAAGGAGATTTAATTTTAAAATTCTCACACCAAAATGCTACAGTATGATAAAGAAAAAGCGAATCATAAAGCAATGAAGATTGCTACTTGCCTAGGGAACAGTAATACAGTGCAGCTAGTATGACATTTTTTGTGTATAAAAAGACCCAAATTCCATTAGCAGTGGCCTGTCTCTACTGATCATAATATTCCTTTCCCCCTAATTTTCAAATGGTTTGTAGTAACACTTTCACATCATTTTGTCTGTTTATTAGTTTTGGGGTTTTTTTAATCTTTGATATTCCAAGGTGGCACCTGGGGAAAAGCAAAGATTTTCTGCATAATTAGCTTTTGTGACAACATCTGAACAGTGATTATTTTGCCAAACACTGATGAGACAGAGACACATAGCCAGTATCAGCTAACAAAAGAAGGTGGCATTTAAAGTCAGCTGAAAGTGATCAGTCTTGATATCTATCATTACATGATTGAAATGTAAGACCAGCTAAATAAACGAACAGTAAACCATGCAATCCACTTCAAATACTGTCAGTGAGAAAGAACACTCTTTTTCATAAATTCATAAAATAACTCTTGGACTAGAATATTTGTTGTTGGTTGTGCCAGAAGTTCATGGAAGGCTTATCCCTGACTTTAAAGACTGCAAAGCCTAAAGACACCAAGATATATAAAGAAAGATAATAGGAAGAAAAAACAAGATGTAAGGACTTCTTAACCTCACCTAGATTCTATGTTTTACCCTGAGGTACAGGGACAAGTCCTGGAAGCAGTACGGGTGATGCAAACCTTTAAGGAGATAAAGACAAACGTACCATAAATGGGCATTTGCAGTCACAGATCCCTGAGAAAAGGGGAAACCTATGATGGCCAATTTAAAATGTGTTTTGACTGGGAAGTGCCACATCTGCAAAGAGCGTCTATAATGTCTCCAGAGAGTCAAAAAAGTTCACTTAGAGTAATATCAGTTGATGTTACTACTCTTGCTATAGCTATTAACCCATCAGTTCTGCTGAAATTCTCAGGAACTGAGAAGATTTTTAAATTATATTTCATGACCAAATCTGTATCTTTATAGCATCAAGTATCCATGGTGCTCAGTAGAGCTAAGCAGGCTTAAAAAAGCTGAGAATTGGACTAGGCTTTTTCTAAAATTCTGATGAAACATTTGTCAGGATTCTTCCTTATTAATTTTCAGTCTTTTTAGACTTTTTATTCCCCTTGAAAAAACCTTTTACAATATATTTTCACCTTTTCTTTTTGCATTAACTGCATTCCAGATTCACTGAGTGCTGAGTACACCCTTAGAAAGCCTTTTAACCTGGCTGGTAAGTTAAAACTCTCTAAATCTCACATGCCCACAGGGTTTCCCACCTTAATTAATTAATAACCCCCTCCTTGTCCTTTTAACTGGGTCATGAATTAATTTAAAAAGTTAATTATGCAATTCTTTCCTCTCCCTTTACTTATGCCTTTCATCCCTGTGTCCATTGACTATAAACAATGTGGAAATACAGCCATATAATCAGGGATGGATGTTTTAAGCTTTGGACTGCTGGGAAAAGAGAAAAAACCAAACATATCTCATCCCTATTTTCCCCTTCTCCCTTTTTTGTTCTACTTTCTATAGCAGGCTTTTGTAGGCTTTGTGGAGAGCAATAAATACCACCAATCACTTTAGCAATAAATTAAGGTTGTTTTTTTTTTTTAAAAAGAGAGAAAAAAGAAGTAACTGTAGATGTAAGTAGGCCTCTGAGGAAGCAGGGAACATCAGGTGAGGGGGGGGAAAAAAAAAAACAACAAAACCAGCAAATGTCTTTGTTATTCCCTTCAACTGATGTACTCACCACATTATTTAGAGTGTAAAAGGGGTTACAGAAAAGAACTGACTCCTTCATATAGGATATGTAGGTATAGAACATGCCTGTTTTGGTGTGTTTCTTTCTAGGCATATAGAAACAAGGAGGATAACAGTCTACAAAGGTTTTTCATACCTTCCATGAGTGGTGTATAGAACAAAAAACCTGTTGGATTTTTTTTTATCATCTCTAGAAAAATCCACTCTGAATTTTAACTATCAATGGACCTAAAGAAAAGGTGTACCCATTGTTTGATCTTTGTCACTGCCCAAAAGATGAAAACGAACTGTGGGACTGTCAGCCTCCCAAAGCCTCACAAATACATCCTTACAGATGTGCCTTCAAACAGAAACACACTGAATTATCCTGAGCAATAACTGCAATAACTTTTCAGGAACGTAAGATTGGAAAGTATTTCTTAGGGCAGGATGTTCAAGGCTATTACGGTCAGCCAACAAAATAACATGACGCGCTGTGTCCAGTATTAATTCCAGTTAGTATAATCAGAAAGCTTTACCATCCAGTCCCATATGGGGGTCTCAGTGTGTTTTACCAACTTACCTAGGTAAGGTGCAGAAAACCCCCTAGGACTTAGTTAATGATAATGTTTCCTCTTTGACAAGTGAGGGAGCTGAGACACAGAAAAATGTACCTATTGTGACTATGGTGCAGACAGGAATAGGATCCGACATCTGAATCCCTGTCCGCAGCTGTAGCCACCAGATACACTGGAGAATGCTTCTTTTTAGCATTACTGCTTCAGAGATTAATATTTCATACAATCATCAAGACAAAGGACAAAGGTTGCCATAAGGCTGCAATATTCTGTACAGGAAGTAGTATCTACACAAAGAACACTTGCATCAAATCTAACATGCACAGCAGGGACCATTTATCTTGGCACACTGCCCACTAAAGCCATTGGTTGCTTTTTCTTTTCCTTCTTCTTCTGGAGTAAGTGACAAATTTCAAACAGCAAGAACATCTTAACTTTGTAAGCAGATAACAGGAAATATGACTATCAACCTGCTCTGAGGATTAGCTGAGGTGAATGCCCATTGAAAATGCATAAAGGTTCCAAATGTTACTCATGTCACTAAGGGGACGCTGCATATTCATTAAGGTATCACAAGGAGCTCATTTCATATTAATGGAGAGGTCATACATCCTTCCAGAGGAATTCCATTGCAGAGCTGCACAAATCAACGTGCTATTATTTTAAGTGTTACCAATTTAAACCTCTCCAAATTCACAGAACAGCCTGAATTTGCAAAATGATTTAGTCACTAGGAAAAATGTTAGTGACTTTTTTTCATCTAGAGGAGGTATAACAGAAATGTAGTAAGTGTCTTTATATATGGAAACTCAATTGAAACTGCACATTAGGTATTCCCTTTTGGTGCTCAGGAAAGCTTTAAACATTATGTAATATATATATATATATATATAGTATCAGTGTTCTGAGGCTACTTTATTTAACTGCAGTATGGGAGTGTGAAAGTTTGGACTTTTTTACAAAGTTCGCTTTTCTAATCCTTTTAATGTTTATACAAGTTCCATTGCACTTTCATAACAGAAACAGCCAAAAGCTTCACAGATATATACCATATAAGGATCTTTATAGCTTAAAATTTTGATAATTAGAAGCAGAGAATTATTCAGTACATACAAATTTGTGTCCAGGTGATACATAATTTCTTGCCCCTGTTTTTACACATTGGGATAATAAAGCAGTGCTGGCTACAACACAAATCTAAATCTTTCTCCCCTTTGCAGGATAAAAGTACCCCAGTATTGTATGTTACTAAAATGTATTTTCAATGGAGCTAACTGGAAACTATCCAGGCAGAGTACATGCCGTAAGAAAATGGCGTTTCACTGAACCAGCAGTGCTTTGCATTTGAGGAAGAGCCTGGGGGTCTCTTCTGCTAACAGTGCAAGGTGTCCACATGTTCCCACAGGTGGACATATGTTTGTGTCCACGTTTGCCAGGGCAGCAAACCCTTCTGGTCCCACCCATCCTCATGGATCTGTGGTTGTGAAGGGGCTGCTGGCTTTCTGAACACAGATTTCACATTTCCAAAAAGTCAGGCTGGCTGTCTCCCCAGAAGTGTCTCTACACCCTAGCCATGCTGTCCTGCTGCACAGTGGCCCTGCTTCGTAGCACATCAGCATGGCTGGGCATTAGTGTAGGCATAGCCAAACTAGCTTTAACCTCTAAGGGAGGGAACAGCACTGCTACACCAGTAAGAGTCTAAAGCCAACACACATCACAGCCGAGGTGTAATTTGTCTGTTGGTCTTAGTTTGCTGCAATCCTGCCTGAACTGCTATTGAGGCAGACTTGGTTGTGACTACTCTGCAGCGTGAAGGGTCCAGCTGCCCTGGGTTTCAGGAACACAGGGAGCCAGATGTTTTGGAAGTCCAGATGCGTAGGGAGGAAGGGAGGAAACAGAGGGATGCGAAGGAAATTGTCCCAAGCCTAAATCCTACAAGCCTGGCAGCTGCCAAGGAAAGTGGCATGAGCATGTCAGTGCCTTGCAGCCTCCTGCTGAAGAGCAGTTATGAAGCTGACTAGAGTCAAGTCAATGCTTTTCTCAATAGCTCTCAGTGGAGGGAAAGCTAAAAGGGAGGAATGCTCTTAATTTAAAAAGCAATGGTCACATGAGTTTCCTCCATGAAATTTTTCAGAATTTCCATTTTGTGATGTGTTCTGCATAATTGGAAATTGTGCTAAATGGGAAACAAAACCGAAGTTGTCCCTGCCAAAATTTCCTGTGAAAGGTAAAATTTCACATTTCAGCCAGCTGCACTTTCAAGTAGGTGTTCTTGAGTAAAGAAACATTTGCAACACATTTTTATATAAGAGGGAAAAAACAGTCATGGATTAGTGATGGAGTCTGAGGTCTCCCAGGATGCTTCAGGTATGTTCCTGTCCAAGACAATTCTTCAGACATTGTCAGTTGTGTGCAGTGGTCCCTCAAATTTGGTCTGTTTTGACTTTTACTCCATTCTCTCATTCCTTTTCCATGCCCACTCCCCCACCCCCACCCTGTTCTCATCCTCTCTCTCCTTCCATTCTGCCTTCTGGGTTTTGCAGCTCGTTGGGAAATGAGACCCTCCCACACAATGGTTATACAGTTAGGAATATATTTGAATACACATTTAGGAAACATAGTCTGTGTCGTGCTGCTATGATACCCAATTCAAATTGTTTAGATTAATGACAGCTACATGCCTAATTTATTACTGTAATTATTGTGATAATTTAGAGGAGATAAATTGAAATCTATTAGAATTTAATGTAAAAAGCTGTAATTAGTCTGCTTTGGAGAGGGGAGAAAGCCAATGCACATAACTGAAAATCCATTAAGCCAATTATAATGTTACTGAGGCAGAAAATATGCAGCCATCTAAAATATACCCATGACTTCAGCATAACTGTACCCTAAGCATACAAGCCCATGTGTCAGATTCCTTCATTAATTTAATAAACACATCAAGGCAAAAAAATGAGAGAATTCCTTAATCATCATAATTAATGCACATAGTTCAGACTGAGAGTTAGGGTGGGGAGATAGGGGAGAATAAAATTTTGTTGCCATTGAGCAATTATCATGTAAATAAAACAGCAGCAAAAACATTGGAGGGGGTTTACAGGAGAGGAGGGTACACTGCTAATCAAGGCATAGGCTTTCTGAGCTATTCCCAGAAGTGTTAAAAGCTGTCCTGGTGCAATTAAAAAAAATAATAAAAATAATAAAAAAAGAGAAGACAGCAATTGCTATCACCTATTTACTGTCAAATTAATTCAGCTGCTCCTGAGATGCCATCTGTATCAGGAGAGCGAGGGTGTCACTAGCTTTACGATCCATCAGGAGAAGTGAGAGCGCTGTTCTGTTTGATGGCTCTGATAATGGAAAGAAGCTAAGCAATTGCAACAGATACATCATAGATTTTCTCATAATTACCTGACCTGTTACACTGTGTCACTCTGCCGCCAAACACACTGTTTTTATGTCAGAAGCTGTATGGGCATTCTTTACTTTGATCATTCTGTATTCTGCAGATGTCAGCATTACTGTATTTTAATTGACTCTGGGGTAGCATTAAAAAGCACCTTCTATTTTGGTTGCTTAGACCTGATAAGACTGACAACCTGGTATTTATGAACATTAGGCCTTCACGGTAACTGTGTCAGGAACTGTGTTTTTCCTAAATCCCCTAGGTACGAATAGCAAAATGATGTTAGTAAACCAGTTGAAAAAACAGTGTCTATGCAAAGAGCACCTCTGACATTCTCTAGCCATAAAGATGGCAAACCTTTTCATTAAATTAGACTCCGGAGTCAAAAGTGCATGTTGTATCCCAATGTGCAATTAGGAATTGACCGGTATGTTGAAAGAGGGCTAGAGCTGGCGAAGACTGAAGCTGTGGGTAAAAGTGTTGGTAACCTCAAAACAAGAAGTTATTGACAACTTCCATATTCCCAGCATGCCCCATTTGCCAGGATCATCTTTTCTTCCTCCTGTAGGAAGAGACAGCTAGCTTTTTCACTACTTAACTTTCTTGTAACACTCAGCGTAATCCTCAAAAATGACAGTTAAAATGGTCGAAATTTTACAGGCTGCTGTAGTGGAACTACTTTTTTTTTTTCTTTTTAAGAAATATTCTTGGTTGAGTAAAAATACACTAGACTGCATGTGAATTGTCCATATTTCCCACTGGGCTTTACCTAACAATTTATTTCCTAAGAAATCCACAAACTCTACAGGTACCACCAAGGCGTTGAGCTTGCTGCTTGACTCACTGTCAATAGCTACCAATAATTGCAAGAGAAGTAGAAATCTAACTCAGAGCATCAGAATTCAGTCCTTGCCCCCTTCACCAGTGCTGCTTTAATAAACGTTGAACGACAGACTGTGAAAGAACTCTTGCTTCACCGCTAACATACAAAGACAGCATGCCTTTCCCCCACCACACCCACGGGCAGCGACGTTCCCCTCGTTCCTTCTCAGGTTCCAATGAACCTGGTTGGTAATTATGCTTAGCGTTAAGGTCCTTCCACTCAGATACCAATAGACCTGGGTGGTTGTTACTCTTCAAGTCCCAGCAGTATCACTGTATTATCCCCTTGTTGATAAATTAAACCATATCAGAATACTTATGAACTGGGGTAAACACATCTGCCTTCAGACATTAAGAAGTTACGGTGTTGTGCGTATGTTGACAAATGGGTCATGTGTAACACCAAGTGGTATTATGAGGCACCTAAGTAGTACATTTATTTTGAGTGTTTGTTAAAAATGTTTTCCTAAGGCTTCCCGTCAAGTCAGTGGAGCGACACAAGTGCTTGTAAACGTTAAAAGAGACATCCCAGTTCAGCTAATGTATACACTTTAGCAGGATTACCCTCCAGAAATCTTCAGAAGCACTCACCATTTTCCATTAAACTTAGGCCCTTCTTTCAGGTGGGTGTACCCACTAGGGTCCTAAAATGAATCTGCAAACTAGAAGTCTAAAGTAGTCATTTAGGCATCTAAGTTAGTCTCCACTGCACCTTTCCCATAGCTAGCTCTTACGCATATCAAGACCACGGTGCATTCTGCTTTTAGCATTTGCTTTATGGGTAGTTTTTGAGATGGCATTTATAAACTACTGGTATGTCAATGAACACTCCCAGCTGGTCTAGAGGGCTGACTTTGACATAGCAACAAGGAAGGTGTCAGTATCGAGCAAGTAACACCCTCTAAATTTCACAAAGAGTCAAAACTCTATTTGCATTACATAACTGTAATTGTATCTTTGGTCCATTGTTGTAAAATGAACCGAGATCGGTTTTGTGACCTAGAGATCAGAACAAGCAAACAACAAAAGACAAGCTCGCCATTCAGTACTATAGTAACAAAGGGTATTCCCATCCCACTTTGTAAAGGTAAGGAGGCTGCTTTACAATTAGGGTGACGCTGTAAGTGGGGTGATCTACCCATCCTGCAGCCCACAGTTTGGAAAGAATGATAGAAATTTGAAACATCCTCACATAAGAGCCACAGAAATGTTTAAAGACTGCATAAAATGTTCACTGTAAGAAGCAAAGAGCAAGAAGGAGAGTTTTTAAAAAATAAGACTGAGAGATAGTTTGATTACAAAGTATAAGAACCTCTATAGGAAAAGTATAGCAGCTCCTATCAAACTCAACAGTCTTACAAATACAGGTCTTACAGGCACTGGCTGGAATTTGAAGGCAAAAATATTATGGCATGGTTTTTTAACAGTAAGTGTGATTAACCACTGGAACAACCTAAAGAAATGATGAATAGTGCATCTTTTGCTTCCTAAAAAGCAGCTTTTTGATTTGTGAATTACTTTATTTAACTCATGTTTATCTGTGCAGCAGTGTAGGTGCTTGGCTGATTCTTTCTGGCCTTAAACTCTGGCTTTTCTCCTTCTCTCCTGCCCACCCCCAACCTCCATGCTACATAGCATGTGAGGAAATCCTGGTGGAATCATTCACTGGGCTCTCCCTTAGGCTCACAGAAACCTAAGTGAGCATCCTGGAGCTCCTGCAGATGAAAAAGTTCCTTGCCTATAGTGATAAGACTCATTCAAACCCTTGAGTTTAAAAGCAAAAGAGAGCATATTTCAGGGAACATATTTCAGTTCACAGTCAGTTACAATATTTCACATAAAATATATAGGAATGTCTGGACCAGGTCAGACCATCTAGTTATATATCCTGTCTCTGGCAGGGAATGATATCAGCTATCTGGGGAAGATAATGAAAATCAGAACGTATGTAATGATGCTTCCTCCACAGTAGAGACTTCCAGAAAACAGCTGACTGAAGCTTGAGATCTTCCTGAGCAAGAACTGGAATTTTGGTACTGGAAAACCTTGCACAAACTTTTTTCTTCTGCAGGTATTTGGAACCCGTGTACACTTTCACACTATTTTCCACACTATCTGTGGCAACAAGCTACACATTTAGCAAACTACCCATTTGTTTCTTTTGAACTGCTCAGCAGCATATTGATGCCCCTTACTTCATGTATTGGAGGAGACAGTGAACAACTGCTCCAAATTGGCTTTCAGAATTTTTCAGATCTCCATCATTCCTTCACTTGTGCCTTTTTCCAGATCTAGATATTGTTTGGATACTTAGTACCTAGTCTGTTTCCTTGCCAACAAAGAGTATCCCTGTGGTTTTCCTAGTGCTTTATCTGGTACAAAGAGAGCTTTCAATGATGGTGAGGCTTCCCCACACATCCTATGGGGAATTGTTCTGAATTCTGGCAGAGCTCATCCCAAGGAGCTGCTGTACCTGATAGAAAGGGAAAGCAGACATGTTGCTGCAATCTTGTTGACGACTTTCTACTACTGGTTACCCCGGTTTATGAGAGGATGAATACCATTAGAAGAAACCAAGACTGCGTGATCAAAGAAGGCTCTGTCAATTGTTTAATTTCCATCACGATAGAGCCAATGTCTTTTATATACAGTATTTCAAGAACTTCACACAGATATTTAGATGAATTCCTATACTATTTTTGGATAATGTAGTCTTAACAAACTGATCCATGTTTTTTGTTGTTTTGTTTTGGTTTTTTTAATTGTTTTTTCCCTACCAGAGAAAATTGTAAGGCACCTTTCTCAGTTCCTTCCCATAACATCTTAAAAGCAATACTGTCAGGACGTGAACAAATGCAATACATAGAAAAAGCATATACTGGATTATTAGAATGGCTCTGCCCATAAATTAATAGAAGATTTTGCCACCTAGGACTGCCAACTCCAAGATCTTAAAGCAGGCATGCAAAGTTAATTGAGAACAATTCTGAGAGAAAGATGGATCCCAAGGTATTTGAAGCCCTGAGGTAACCAGCTGGCCTGAAAATCTAGTGGGAGGGGAAAAGTAATTAGATGTTCCAAGCAAATTGCCCCAGACTTATTGATATTGATTTAAAATCCAGATAATCCTCTGTATGATTTCCAAAGGAACTGAACAACTGCCTTATTTTAAAAATATATGATACAGCAGCACTAGTCACTGATTGTATCTACTGCACACCCCCATCCACTGTAATACTTTTCTCCGGCAAAATGATACAGCCAGCTTCACAGAGACAATGGGAGTTTCTCCTCTTCAGTAGAAGGCAGGCAGGCCTGTAGTAAATTTCCCATTACAGTTATGCAACTTTCAGCAAAACTGAGAAACAAAATAACTTCTTGTGCTTGTCTGCCACTGATAGAGAAAACATCCTAAATGTATGCCACATCATTATTGAAATCTTTCTGCTGATCCATGCTGTATTTCTACTTATTGACCTTCTTAAGCAACTTTCCACAGTACAGGACAAAGCATCAAAGGCAAATCCATCTCACCAAAACCTTAACATTTTTATTTTGAAAGGGATAATAGATGTTCTGAGGGAAACAAATCCCATCTGTTTAATGTCCTTCTGGCGATGACAGTCTTGAGGCATTTGTTTGGCTATTCCCTGAGTTTTAAAGCACTCTGAAACCATGACATCTGCTCTACGCAGTGGCTAAGTGTGTCAGGAATCACATGAATGGATCGATGCTGTCTCTGCCAAAGGCCAGTACCAGGGTCTTCTAGGTTCTCGTCCAAAACTGTTGGTACTAATGATGACAACCAAATATTCTTGTTAAGAGTATGCACACCTAGTCACTTTTTTGAAATGATTACAAAGAACAGCTATGGCAGAGAACTACACAGCCTAATTAAATAATGTATAGAAAAGCATTCCCTTTCATTGGTTTTTAATTGCACACCTTTCCAGTTCATTGTGCCTACCTTTAAGGGCAAGGTCACCAGCAGTGCCTACTCGGGACCGCTTGTTACTCTCCTTTCCTTCTTCTGGGGGCAGCAGTAGCACCAAAACACGGCTTGAGAGGAAATGACAGCTTGTAAGGGGCAGCCCACAGGCATCAGGGGAGACGCCTGCTGGGGTGACAGACCTATTGACAAACTATCTACTAGGAGCCTCCTTTGTTTTAAGAGCATTTCAAGCTAGGTATTTCCTATATGGGGGTACCAACCTATAGTGCTTGGTATTGCAGAAGCGGTTCACCTGTGTACTTTCTTTGGCATCACTTCACTGATGTTCTGCAGCTGCATTATATAGCAGATGAGCAACAGCATCACATATGTCACTTCTGGGAGACAGGGGAGGTATGGGAAGCTATGGAGCAAGGAAATGATGCTTAGATAAATGGCAAAGATCTATATATAGTTTTCTATTTTTGTGGTTGGCTGACCCTGTTGGATCCCATAGTGTCTCAGCACTTTCTATTTGGTGTTGAAATTTTTTTTGAAAAACTTTCCTTTAATGATTTGCCTGACAATATTTTACAGAAGTTGTTTTCCCTTGCATCATACTGAAAGTATACTTTTATTCCTGGGGGGAGGGAGGGGGAGAAGTGATTTACTTACGTGCTTACACTGAATCATAAGCTTAAGAGTTTTCCTGAGTATATGATCTACTCACGATCTCCACAACCACTAGCAAATTGATCCATGACATTTCCCATTTCTGTTTATTCCTTTGTAATTCAGCAACATTTGTATTTTCACTGCAGCTTTATACTGTAAAGTCCCTTCAGGTAGGAGCACCTCCTTCCTCCTCATTTTGCTTTCATACGTTATATAACAGACATGGACTATCACTGAAACTCTCCCAACTCTTTTAAGTTTCCCTGTGAGCGAGAGATGCAACTCAACTCATGAGTGACTTTATTGTATTACAGTACTTTGATTTTCTCATTTTAAGCCTAGTGACTGTTAATGTGAACAGGTCAAATCCAGCAATGATTTTCCTATAAATCAACAATGGGATCTTATGATCTCTGTGGTGCTGGAGATCAAAGCAGATTACAAATGGTAGCATTTGTATGAATGTTTTGCTTTCAAAAAACCCACAAGCCATTCAGAAATGTCTGCTGTGCGAGGCATGCAAGAACTGTATCATGGAGGATTTTGATAGCTCTGTTCCATGGAGTTAGCACAGCTGCAGCTAAAGTGGAATGGAGAAATTTTACAAAGAAGTTTTAAAATATTACCTACCAAATAATAGATAGGCAGATTGCTCAATATAATTGGATTGAAAACACAATTACGGACAGATTTCTGGCTGTAAATCCCAGAGATCTTATAAGAACTGAAAAAAAACCCCCATGTGACAATCTGTCTTGGATCTAAAGCCAGCAATCACTGAGGTCAAGGGGAAAATTCTTGACAGGCTTCAAGGAACCTGGAGGTTAGTCTGCAAGAGGAAAAATTCCTCACCTGACTTCTGTATAGCGTGGGTCACATAAAAGTGACTGAGAAATCCAGTCCCCATACCATTTCAGTGGCAATGTTACAGAGAACACTGCCAATTACTGAGTCACTGACCTAATTTAGACCTAAGGTATTACTGGAGAATTAGAGGATAATAAATACTAGAAGTGATGAGGGAAGACGAGAAGTTTTGAGCCAACAAGTCCCTCTCTTTTTAGGGAATCTGGAAAACATATTGCTCGGTCTGGCAAAGAGTAAGCAATTAGCACTGTTCATATCTCAGTAAAAGTGGGGGCTTAGCAAGCTTATTTACCCACTGCACTGGCAGAGCCTAAAGGATTACTCAGATGGATGGATGTGGGTTAGATGAATACATCAACCAGACTGAAACTTTCTAGCCAATATGAATGGAAAACCAAGGTCCAGCCACAGATCTGTGTCGATGAAGAGGGGTAACCCATGAGCCTCAGACATTTATACAGGAGGCTGTTCTGCTGCTGAGAGCTCACCAGGGTCTGGTGTTTCACACAGGCACTTTCCCTGCTCTGCCCCACAAGTGCTCGCACTCAGCTCGGCTCCATGTCCAGGGCACAGCCCCAGAGGCAGCGGGGAAAACATTTCAAGGGAAATTACTCTCCAGGAAGTACGTCAAAGTTCAGGATCTAGTGATAGGTTACTAAGGTGCTGTTTGTTAGTCTTGTTGGCATCCCTTGCCACCGTGCCATGGATCACACACTCTCGCATCAGTGCACAAGAACAGAGCACAGTGAAATCTTGACTCCAATGACCACTTCTGCTTGTGACACTCTGCAAATATATATAATTTTTTTTTCCCTTTTCCAAGTTTCTTTGTGTGCTGCCTCCAGGGAGCAGGAGAAGTAGCAGGCATCTTCCAAGGATAAGACTAACAGGCCTGCTAAAAGTATCACATGGGATAAGAGAGGCAGCCACTGAACAGCCTTGCAGAGGAGTGTTGGGGAGGAGGGCTGCGGTCGGGCGCTGGCACCCAGGGAGTGACGGGGCATGGAGGAAGGGGAGAGCACGAGGGAAGGATGCGCCCGCTCCCGACTCCTGCTCTCTGAAGGCTTTGAAGGCCCTGTCACCTAGGGTGTTTTCCAGACGTGTGCAGTACACGTATTTGGACGCACAAGGTTTTCCGATACCAAGAGAAGGCTATGGGACTTCTTTATTAAAGATGAGTATCTGCATTGTCAGGGAATGTACGGGCATCGCTTGTACATCCCTAGTAATTATTATAGCTACTGAGCATCTGGAGATTTTGTTTTATGTTTCAGAAAGAATTATTTAATTAAACAATCAAATAGGCCTTTACTTGACAGGAGTTTTCCTCTGCTAAAATAATGTAAATGTTCATTTTTTATTGAAAAAATAAAAATAAATGCATGTTTGCTAACTGTTTTGATAAGAATAGTAGACCGAATAAATGGGTGGAAATGAAGGGGGAAACATGCAGGACTGAAGTACATATTCTTACTAAAGATAGAAGATTCTTATTAAGAATTAAAAATAAAAATATAAAAGCACATGTTCACCAGAATGAATCCACTTAACAACATATAAACTGACTGCAGAAATGAGAGTCAAGGAAGAGGCAATGCAGTTGGTAGTGTTCATCTCAGAGAGAGAAATAGGTAGAAAAATACAGAAGCAATAAGGGCTTTTGGATTTAGAAAGGGTAATATGCTGCAAAAGAGAGAGAGCTGTGTTACCAGAAATACATCTGAAGATGGTGAGAAAGTCATTAAACAGAGCGGTGTTTGGCAATGACCACTCATCTGAATGACTACGTTCCCTGTAAAAAAAGATCGTACTTTTCTCTATTTTATTTACTGTGTGTTCACAGCCTTGCTGATGGCCCGTGTGGGAACGCTTCTGTGTATATTTGATACTCATGAATTTTGCTTGATGAAAGATTGCAAAATTAGACCATGGGCCAAAATCTTGGCTCTGCTGAAGCCAATGGCAAAAAATCCTAGTTTCTGGCTAATCTACTGACTGCCTCAACCAGACATGTATTACAAGTCCTAAGCCTTTGCCAAACTGCTTTAAAAAGGACTTCGCTCTGACTGAACAAGTAAGAAAAAAATTATCCTGAATGTAATATTGGTATTTGAAATCTGTCATTTTTCTGCTTACTTCTCAACTTTAAGTGCCTGCACATATTTATTCTTTAACCAGAGGTATAAAACACATCAATAAGCCTGCTTCCTGTGATCTGGTAGGTTACACCATCTGCTAAAATATGTAAATACATTAAAGAGATCTTCTTGAAAATAAAATAATCTAATTTTAGCATATATGCTCCTCAGTGGTATGAGTAAAGAAAAGCAATGTACACGATTAAAGCAGTGAGAGTTCGTTCTGCAGCCGAGTGAGGTACCAGCGCAATTTCACTGTGAAATCTGGAACACTTCATATATGTAACCGAGATTTATGAATGACAGGCACGACCAAAGTCTGTCATGTACTCCTCTTCCATTGTAGCCACTGAATGGCTATGTGATGGAGCATCAAAGCCCTTCAAATGTATGCTTTTCTTGGCTGTTCTCAGGTTAGGCTCTGTGTGGATTCAACTCTGATGATAAGCCCTTCAAACTGCACAGGCATTTTGATCACAGAAAAGCAAAATGCTGTCTATGAATCTAAACTGCAGTGAACTAGATCCTCCATAATGTTAGTGAACTAGGTAAGTGTTTCAAAGGCTGTCTAACTCTACTTCAACATCAATTGCCAAACTCCATCTAAGAAGTTTTTACACAGGAATAGAGAGCAAACATTTTAAAAAAAAACCTTTTTTTTTTCTTTTTTTTTTTTCCCTCACAAAGGCATGCCAGAATGCCCATTTTTTAATAATAAAGAATGAGTACTCCCAATTGAAGCTCTCCTTTCAATCAAGGCCACAGGCTAAAAACCTAAAAGACAATGGTAGCAGGAGCCTCCTGGGATCTTGGACTGCTGCATTATTCCATCTCCGATATGCAAACCTGAGACATAACAAGAGTTAAAAAGGCTGTGTCAGGAATATCAACTCTGACATTTCTCTTTGTAACTAATTTTGTACAGTTATGTTACTGAACTCCACATAAGCAGTTCATTTATACCTTGGAAAAAGAGGGAAGGAAAAACAAACATCATGTGTAACATTAATGTAGGAGGCAGCAAATTTTGTATCAACAATTCTGCCATGGTATATGGGCATAAATGTGTTTTAATGTTTTATAGAAAACTTGCATAAGTAAATCTGTAAAAACTAGGCATGCTACTGTACAGGTAGAGATCTATTTGTAGAGCGGTGTTTGGCAATGACCACTCATCTGAATGACTACGTTCCCTGTAAAAAAAGATCGTACTTTTCTCTATTTTATTTACTGTGTGTTCACAGCCTTGCTGATGGCCCGTGTGGGAACGCTTCTGTGTATATTTGATACTCATGAATTTTGCTTGATGAAAGATTGCAAAATTAGACCATGGGCCAAAATCTTGGCTCTGCTGAAGCCAATGGCAAAAAATCCTAGTTTCTGGCTAATCTACTGACTGCCTCAACCAGACATGTATTACAAGTCCTAAGCCTTTGCCAAACTGCTTTAAAAAGGACTTCGCTCTGACTGAACAAGTAAGAAAAAAATTATCCTGAATGTAATATTGGTATTTGAAATCTGTCATTTTTCTGCTTACTTCTCAACTTTAAGTGCCTGCACATATTTATTCTTTAACCAGAGGTATAAAACACATCAATAAGCCTGCTTCCTGTGATCTGGTAGGTTACACCATCTGCTAAAATATGTAAATACATTAAAGAGATCTTCTTGAAAATAAAATAATCTAATTTTAGCATATATGCTCCTCAGTGGTATGAGTAAAGAAAAGCAATGTACACGATTAAAGCAGTGAGAGTTCGTTCTGCAGCCGAGTGAGGTACCAGCGCAATTTCACTGTGAAATCTGGAACACTTCATATATGTAACCGAGATTTATGAATGACAGGCACGACCAAAGTCTGTCATGTACTCCTCTTCCATTGTAGCCACTGAATGGCTATGTGATGGAGCATCAAAGCCCTTCAAATGTATGCTTTTCTTGGCTGTTCTCAGGTTAGGCTCTGTGTGGATTCAACTCTGATGATAAGCCCTTCAAACTGCACAGGCATTTTGATCACAGAAAAGCAAAATGCTGTCTATGAATCTAAACTGCAGTGAACTAGATCCTCCATAATGTTAGTGAACTAGGTAAGTGTTTCAAAGGCTGTCTAACTCTACTTCAACATCAATTGCCAAACTCCATCTAAGAAGTTTTTACACAGGAATAGAGAGCAAACATTTTAAAAAAAAACCTTTTTTTTTTCTTTTTTTTTTTTCCCCTCACAAAGGCATGCCAGAATGCCCATTTTTTAATAATAAAGAATGAGTACTCCCAATTGAAGCTCTCCTTTCAATCAAGGCCACAGGCTAAAAACCTAAAAGACAATGGTAGCAGGAGCCTCCTGGGATCTTGGACTGCTGCATTATTCCATCTCCGATATGCAAACCTGAGACATAACAAGAGTTAAAAAGGCTGTGTCAGGAATATCAACTCTGACATTTCTCTTTGTAACTAATTTTGTACAGTTATGTTACTGAACTCCACATAAGCAGTTCATTTATACCTTGGAAAAAGAGGGAAGGAAAAACAAACATCATGTGTAACATTAATGTAGGAGGCAGCAAATTTTGTATCAACAATTCTGCCATGGTATATGGGCATAAATGTGTTTTAATTTTTTATAGAAAACTTGCATAAGTAAATCTGTAAAAACTAGGCATGCTACTGTACAGGTAGAGCTATTTGTCTCTAGCTTCAGCTTTTCTCTAAGGGCCATTTCTGCAGTATTTAAGTGCCTTACAACAAATCAGATTATACTCAGACAAGCACAGAACCATTTACTTCCTCCTCTGTAGGGCTTTCTTGCATGTGCGTGTATGTACACATATATCAGAACATACACACAATGCATACATACAACTGCATATATTTTTATAATTTTTAATGAGAAAGGTTATTAAGATTTTATGCCCCAACATCCTTAAGCTGACAATTTTTATGTAAATTGGATAAGACAAAAAGGTCTATACCTTTGTATTTTGACCATTGTTGTATCCATGCCTGTAGATTGATGCATTTATGAAAATCGTTTCAGGATCTAGATCAATTTAATTTGTTCTTTAAACTCAGTCCCTGAATGATTACTGGGAAAGCACATGTTTATTTTCCAATATTTGTCAAACACTAGCTTAACCACTGCTTGAACAGAAAGGTGCTGAACAGAAATTGCCTGGTGAGACCCGGCGCAGGAGCCACCCTGTCACACCTTTGACCCTGTGCATGCAGCTGGCATCACACAGATGCTTGGAGACACGGCGAATGTCCTAGCCCAGCTTCCATCTGTTGTAAAAAATACCCAGGCACAAAGGGGAGCTCAGTTAAGCCTGGTGAAATTGCTGCTGTGCCCTCTAGATGCCAGAGACAATGTACAAAAGGCAGTAAGAAAGCTGCCCATGTGCCCTTTGTTTTCACACTGTCATAGTTAAGCTGTGCAGCCTTATTTAATAGGACTGACAGCATAACCTACATGGCACAGCTTGTTCGACCAGTTCTGAGCATTGATTGTACTTTATTTATTCGGCACTTGAGCTAAGGGAAAAAGTGCCCGTGGCAAGCTAGGTTGCAGTAACAATCTGTGCATTTTAAACTGCCTGCATCTACTCAGTTACTATAACTACTCCCAACTGTGTGATTAAATACAAATGATGTTTTCATATATTAACTGCAAGCTTCTTTCCAATATGTGCTGAACATGATACTTAAAACATAGGATTCTCGAATGGAATAACATTTATGGGAGCAATTTCCCAAATGTACATGATTATCACTTGCAAGGATGTATACATCTGTTAAAATCCACAGATGATGAGAAATCATTTCCAATTTGCTGAGAATAGAAACAGAGAATTAAAATTCTGCTTCTCCACAAAGAAGTCTCTCATATAAATCGTCTACCTGTTTGTCACTCAGACATTAATATAGTGCTCAAATTTGTACATTCTGCATGCTATTTATGTGTAAACATTACATATTTTACTATATCAATACTGTCTTTGGAAATTATATTGTTTTAAGTAGAAGATTTAACATTTAAAATTACTTTCAATTCCTGATTTTTTTAATTTTTTTAAAAAATGAACTAAACTTTAATCAATGAAGTGCTGACCCTTAATGGAGTGGTTGCATTAATGAATTTTGAGCAAAAGAACAAGCACGTCAGTGAGGTAAATAAAAAATGGGATAAAATTAAGAATGGTAGATCACTCCAAATCAACCAGTTACCTCCCTTTTCTAAGAGCACTGGCTTCATAAGCAAGGGAAATTTGATAGTTCTGTTTAATCTGAACTTTCATAACTCATTTGATGGGGCATGTGTAAATGGTTAGCAAAACAAGGCAAGCAACAGAAGGCTATCATTCAGAAGATGGAGAGGGAAGAGGAAGGGGCAATGTGAAGTGGAGGACTTATTCCGGTCTGAGCTCTAAAACTGATTTCCGAGTGAGCTACCAACCTCACTCAAAATTGCCTACTTTCGACCCCAGTTCATATCATGAGTTTTTATGTGGTTTATTCATTGTCTGTTTAATGACAGAATGAGCAGGATGTGAGAGACACTGGCACGAGAGAGACGAACATACTGCCAGGATGCGGACAGGGACATCTTTCCGGTAGAGGGAGGGAAGAACTGATGCCTTTGCACATGACATCAGGATTAGCTTAACCTGAAGTAACGTGTACTTCACACCCACATTCAAAAAGACAGACTCACACAGGAGCAGGTGCAGGGGCTCTGAGGATGATGGGGGGAGCAGGTCTCAGATCACAACCGTCAACAGTCTGAAGGAGGACCTGCCTGTAGTCAACTTCTTCAGCCTACTCTGATAACTAGGCGCTGCTGAGGGCTGTCACTGAAATCTCCTCCCTCACTGTGGTTTAGGAATATTATCCTTTGACTTCAGTGCCTGTGATCCACTCCTGGGATGCAGAGAACTGAGGATGTCTCCCCGTATTTGTCCTTTTGGGAAGGGGGACTGCTGTCTTCAAAACCACTACTCAGACTTAGGTACCTCTGAGGGGTTTCCATGGCAGAGACCTACAACCTGCCACTAGGATATTCAGGATGACAGTACTTCCATGCATCCTGTTCAGAAAAGTGTTGGAGATAACTTGAAGCAGAAAACAAATAAAGTGGAGGGGTGTCTGTCATAATGGTTAGTGCACTAACAGGGAAGAGACAGTGTATCTGTTTCCAAGACCTTATTCCAGCATTAAAAAAAAATACTCCCTGTACACCATTGGAATAAGGAAAAAATGCTAGTGCTTGAAATTCCTTGCCCCTGTGTATGGCACAGAGGACTGAAGGTAGTACTGATTTCTGCTTCCAGGCTGCACTTACAAGGCAGAGCACTAGAGAATTGCAACTTTCCTGTCTTCTGGCAGATACTATTGATCTCACCATCTACTCTTACTTCTTTTAGTCAACAGTGAACAAGTGTGTATCAATGCATCCCATGCAAATGCAACCACCTGCATATGACTCATCAAATGGGAGGATTGTTTGGTCAAAGCAAATAATGTAGTGCTCCTAAAGGAACAGTGAACTTTCTAAGGTGGAAGGGTTAGAAGTATTATCTCACTTTTGCAAAAGATGAAGCAGGAGGAGATTACTTACCCGTTCCTTCTTCTCCATATAATGTCTCTCCAAGAAGAAGCTGGACCATTACAAGCACTCCAAAGTAAATGATCAGCAAAAAATAACATATCCATATGTTGCAATAACCTTTAAGAAATGTGAGCATAGTCTCAGGTTTTTAGGTCTTAAAGTAACTGTTGTTACAAAAGATAGGGGGAGATTTTTTAATCTTAAAAATATTCCTCGGGCAAGCCTGAAACAAAATGGAAACACAAAGAAATAAAAAAAAATGATATAACTGTAATATAGCATATTTTTATCTATTCAAATATAAGTAGACTAAGTTTTACGTTACCTCATATTCTTTCTTCTCAGGTGTGCATGATTCTGAGATGTAGACCAGATTGAACATATCAAAGTGTGCAATATCTGCTTATTTTTGTTTATTGCTCTTTCTTTTTCTTTTTTTCTTTTTCTTTTCTCTTTTTTCTTTTTTTTTTTTTTTTTTTTTTTTTTTTTTTTTTTTTTTTTTTTTTTTTTTTTTTTTTTTTTTTTTTTTTTCCTTTCCTGGCTGGACAACAAATGTTACACCTAACATTTCACATTTAAAAAATACAAGCTGTTCCTGTAATGATCACAGCATTTAGAGAAAAGCATTGAATCTGACAGATTTGTGTAAGATAAGAGTTTTGTAGTTAAATGTTTTGTGTTTTCTTATCTTTGTGCTTACAATATAAGTTATATATTTTGTTTGAGTTCTAAAAATACAGCCTTTTTGGATTCAGTGCTTAATGAAAACAGAGTATTATACCATGAAAGGTGACCTATTGAAGGCAAAGTGCTAATAAGTAGCAGATTGTTCAACATGACCTAACCCCTTTTTTTATTGAAAAATGAGATCTACAAAGGTACTTTGTAACATGTTTCATAAGGACTTAATTTTGCCCAGCACTAACAGGGCCATTAAATCTACTTAGGATCTGGATTACAAGAAAACAAGGATATTTGTATTCTCTTTTACCTTTTTCTGAAAGCAAAAATGCATGCCTCTTGTACTCCCTTAAGATGTTTTCTAAAGAAACAAAAGAAACACTAAAATCTCTTCTCTGGGGGAAGAGTTAGAGAGAAAAAGGCAGGGCCAGGGTGGCAGAGGATGAGCTGTGGAACTGACTTTTTTTCTTACCATTAATTATGGATGATTGTGCAACTCACAAAAGGCCTAATGAGCACTCTCCTAATGCAGCCAGGTGGCTGTCTACGGAGCAGCCACATAGTCTTACGCCCACCAGTCCCTGCCTAATTACAAAAGCGATTGCATTTCATAGATGTATTCATGTAACAAGTGGAGGCAATGAGCGAGCAGTAAACGTGCTGTGACTGCTGCTGACCAGGGGTTTTGCTCTTGCGCCATTGCTACTTCGCAGGGCCACCGCCCCATCCCACAACTTACTTCTTAGACTCACCCGTTGGCGCTTGTCCCACATTTGAACCGTAAACTCTTCAAGGCCACTACTTCACATCTCTTTGAAGAGCACATAGTGCTGGGGTGCCATGGCTCAGAGATGTCACCAGAAAATAAATCAGTCTGTTGCATTAGAAATTTAGCTGTAGCTGGAATCTCCATCTGACCCAGCTTTACAGCTATCCCTGTTCAGGGAACGCTCACCTGCTCAGACAGCGCCCTGCTGGGGGTTCTCCAACACCTCCTAACAAATCAAAGGCTGGATATTGTTCCCTAGATTTACAATCCGTCAGGATTAATCACCTCAATCATATTTACCTGCAAGAAGGAAAATTAAGTCAGGATCTGTGAGGGCAGTAAAGGATTCATAGAAAGCTCTGAGAGCATCTTCCACAATATTTACATCTTTTCTGCTGCCTGTGAAGACCAACTGGCAGGTCAAACGAGCTAAGAGAGGAGAAGGACAATGTTTTACTTGGATCCGTGATGAAGAAGGGCAGTGTTTCACTCCCGTCAGCAGCCCTCTGTCTGGCCTCAAGCACATCGCACAGGGCACAAACGGCTGGGAAGGGGTGGGTGCAGCACATAGCATCGTCAGGCCACGCTTTACCCTGTGGAATTTGTGCCATTCACACATGGTGCTGACGCTGCCCTACGTAACGCCTTGGGAGGACCACGCACTGTTGAAAGAAACCAAAATACTGAGGAAGAGGTGATAGTACACCTGTCCTCTTTCTCTGATGCTCATAACCGCATGAATGTAGTTCCCTCAATATTTAGTGATTATGCGCCCAGGGAGGGCTGGAAACTGGGGACTCAGATCTCCTTATGTAATGTCACGGATCCTCATGCCCCTCATTTGGGCCAGTGAGTACTGAGGGGCTTTTCTGCTTTGGCCGATTAGATGTGATCTGAGAGCCTTTACCATCACACCCCAGGATGGAGACAAGCAGTGGCAGGATGAATGACTCCTGATAACCTGAGGCACTAACTAGGCCCAAAGCAGGACTATGTTATCGATATAGATGGGCTGGAGCAGATACAGGCTTCTTTAGGCACATGCAACAGCAGAAATTTTTGGTGCCTCTGAAATTTTGTAGACACGAACTTGGACGCTAAGGATGTTCAGATGCCTAAGGGTTTTGTGAACATCACCCGGGCTTAAATGTAAGACTTAAACGTTTTAGTTCTCCTCACTGCTCTTTCAAGATAGTATTTATTTTTATTGTGACACATTAATTCAGCTATGAAAGTAGCATAAAAATCCTTCCTTTACCAGTTTTAAGGTTACCTGAAGTACATATCCATATTGGAAGGGGGAGCTGCAGGAAACTCATCAGTGGATATTTTCTTCATGTAATAAGAATCATGACATCACTCCTGTTCTCCACTCGTAATGCTGCCAGTAGCATAATGTGGGCTGCTTGTTCGTGCTTTTCTCAGATGCCCCAGCAAACAGGAAAGAAGGTGGAAACTGCCTGATGCAGCTTTCTCAGACCTGTTTCCATTTACTGTGGGCACCAAAAGGCTATTCTGAACCCTTGGTGCCAATGGGTTTCCTCTCCCCTTTCCTGCCTTATTTTGGTCTCCCTGGTGCTGGGATCCTGTTCATACACCAGCTGCAGCTCATGAGCCTAACACTGGGCTTTTTGTGAGGTCTATCATGTAAGTGGGCTCATTTAGAGGGAGGCAAGGAGGGAAATGTTTGAGGGAAGCATTTATGGAAATGGCTAAAAGTTTGCATTATGAGGACTTCATACTATTGGTCTTCTATACAAATAACAGTTTACCTTAGCTTTTTTGTCTCCAATTTCTTATTCCTTGTTTATCATAAAAAGACCTCAAATCCTCCTTCTAGTAAACTCCTTCAGTTTCTGCTTTGCTAGACTTTTACTATAGAGTTTCTGGGATAAATTCTGGGATGGTTATATCCCTGATCATTGCCTTGGAGGGACAAAAGGGGCCAAAGCCTATGCCCTGGCTTCAGCAGCTCACAGAAGTATAACGCGACTTACACTTGCCTCTTGTGGAAGAACTGAGCGAGGTGATAGGAATGGAGATGGGGTCAGGACGACTCAGGGATGTCCCAGAAACACATTGTAATGCAACCTTTTGTCATCATACAGACTGCCCCTGTGACATCGGTAGTTAACCTCTCCTCAGCCTGAGACTGGTACCTGTTCCTCAGCACAGACACAAAGCTCTACCAGCGCAAAACCATCCCCACTACAGTACAAGTACAGCCCTGTGCATGGTGGTTCGCTGACTCCAGGAAAGACATGCAGCAGAGCAGGGAAACAGGGCAGCTCTCTTGACTGTCAGGCCCCTGCCCTAACCTCTAGAGCACACTTCATAAATGTTTGAATCCTTAATAAAATCTTCGGGGTGTCTGCTTCCTGCAACACTAACTGTTTTAAAGTATTCATGGGTTATTTGTTTATGACTCTTAAACAAATCTATTAAACACTCTGCATTATTTCTAGTTAATTTTTGTTTTTTCCCCTTTCGCTTTAATAATTGATATTGTTTTGGATACATAAATATGTCCTAAGAGTATTTGTCATTTCCTAATGTTTACAGTGGGGATTATTTTTTTTTTTATAAAACTGTGGGATTTTTCTTCCATATAGAGTATGCTTTTCTGTTACACGCATATTTCAGAAACAGTCACAGACAATGCATCTGGCAATGGCATGTGGATTTGCAGAAATTGCAGTTAATGCTGCTTGGAAAACCTCATGTTTTAATTTCTCACTCATCATGTGGTCACAGAGAACAAGGACACCCCTCATATGAAATATTACAGAATTCTGTTAAGTGATGGATAAAAAATTTCTGGCATGGTCCTATCTATTTTCAATAATTACTGAATTAGGACTTTATGTCTAACAGACTGGGAATAGACAGGATGGTGCAAAGGAGAACAAAAGAGTACAGAGGAACACGAGAGTCTCTTAGATAAGGGGCTTATTGCATGCAACTCAGAAATGAAACTTGTTTTAATGAACTGCTTACTTTATGTAAAAAGTGGATGGAAATCCTGAGCTGATCTCTGTCTAAATTTTGCAGACAGAAGTAGTCAGGAAAGTCAACAAAAAGCTCAAACACTCCTACTCCAAATTGTTAGTAAGCCCTGGATGTTATTTTCTATGCTTCTGGTAACTTCAAGAAAAATAAACAATAAATAAAACAGATAAGGGAAATTGGGTCTGCTCTACAATGAGCATTTTTTCTTTTAAATTGTTCCAGGAGTCACTGGAATCATCTTGGCATGGAGCTGGTGAAAATAGCGTGGATTCACTGAGGAAATGCTCCTTGTAGGCACCTGCCAGCTGATACGGTCACAGATGCAAAATCTTGCATTACTTGCCCCCCTCCCCCTAGAAAATGAAAGAGCACCCTGTACTTCTTATCTCCCTCCTGAAAATGATTCTTGAGTCCCTTGCACTTGAACCACTCCCAGCTACAAGAATGTGCTAAGAAACACTAAATGCAACAGGTCAAACCTGGCAGTTGGATGAGCAAGTAATGCCTGTTACTAGCGCTCAGGTTAGTTTAAACTCCATGGAAAAGCCAATGGACAGCAGAAAAGCCCAGCAGAAAATCTTCCATCTCCTGCTCTTCCATCTGTTTGTATTTGAATCAAACTTTTCTGACCATGGTCAATGAGCCATATATGCAATGATTTGTGGAGCAAGAGCATTATTTTCCAGACCAGACTCACAAGGTGGCAGTGCTATATACAGTCTATAAGTGCCAGTGTCTTTTAAAGAAATGTCATATTGCTGCCAGTGGGAAAGGGGACAGCAGCAGGGCAGTTTTACTCAGGAAAAGTTGCAGGAAGAAGAAAAAGGAAAATGGGTTTTGGCTCCTGAAAGGCCAGAAAGGGCAGGAAGCATTTGGTTTACATTCATATGATGGTGACCCTGTGTTGGGGGCAAGCGGGAGTCTGCTGGGATGCCTGGGACTAGACCCCAGGGGAGGGATCTAGTTTCGTAGATGAGAGTCTTCACTCCACCTGATGTCAGTGTCATCTTGCACTGCCCCTGCTCCTGTGGCAGAGGGGTGACGAAGAAGCAGGTGGTGACAGTGGAGATCCAACTATTAGACACTCAAATAACTTCTTGTGACCCCATGGTACCTGGCCTCTTGGGCACAAAGGGAGAAGACTTCACAAGATGTCACCAAAAAATAATACTTATCTATGACCTCTCCTAAACTAGAAACAGGAAAAAAATGCATAGGTATGGAAGAGCACCTGGAATAATGCAACATACAAGCTGGATGTAGCTAATGTCCAATGCATCTCTGGAAAGGCCAGGAAGGAAATAAAATCACAACTGCAATAAACAATGAAGGGAAATTAGACTGCTGTTTGACTTGCCTGAGCAATATTAAGCAACAGAATAAAAGTTACAAGTGCTTTTACATATCAGTATTAAAAAATGAGCTGGGAGATAGATTTTTCTGGAGACAATAGATGTCTGCTTCCTGGAACAACTAGCCTCAGAAAGCACAAGAAAAGAAGATATTTTGGATATAATCTGGAGTGATGCACAGGACCTGCTTCAGTGAGAGCTTCTGTGAGTTTCTGAATTTTGAGAAAAGGAACTGTGTAAAAATGAGGTAACTGGTCAAAAATGAACAAATAAACAAGCAAAAAACTCATAAAAGCAACTGTCCAAAATGAAAGAAGCCTAGGAGCAGCCTCGAGGCTGTTGAAAAATATAGCGTTAGAAGCCAGGTAAAAAGTGTGCCACAATTCAGAAAGAAAACAAAGCAGTCCAGAAAATCCCTTCAAGCCTTAACTGGAAAGTTATGCAGGCTATCACATGAAAAAGCATTTTAAAAAAGTGGAAATCTGGCCCAAAAAAGGAGAAGGGGAAAGCCCAGACACACAGCAAGTTGAAAGTAAATAAAAAATGAGAAGGGTTGAAAGGAACATGAAGAGTATGACAAGGAGTTCCCCGAGGGCACCCGTGGCAGGAAGCAGGCAAGGGGATTAGTGGGACCACGTGGCCACCAAGGCATAGAGGGAGCACACAGGCCAGGGTAACTCCCATGTACTAAAGGGCTCTGGAGCGGCCTGGGAGCCACAGCCCCATGACTCTGCCTCCAGTTCTGCCCACTGAGCACCCGTGCCGGTGTTGGCTGTGTTCAGCAATGACCTGGGAAAGGCAATGCACAGTAAAATCTGCAAGTCTATCTTGGGTAGATGACAGATTCACAGATTATAAGAAAACCCAGGAAAACCTCACAAAACTGAATGAGTTGGAAAAAAGGGGGCAGATGAGCTTCAATGTCAATAAATGCAAGGTAATGCATCTAGGGAACAGTAATTTAAACCATGTTTGCATGACACTGAAACCTGAGCTGTAAATGCCAGCTGTAACTGAGATGCAACTACCAAAAAGAGACCTTGGAGTCGTCACTGGTTGGTTTTCAAAATCATTGTCTCAATGCACAGTGACAGATGCAAAAGGGAATAATCTTGGGTATCATCAGGCCAAAACATCAGCAAAGTATCATCACTGAAAGCAAGACAGACTTTTTGCCACTGTATTAAGCTGGGATGTGCCATGCCTCGAGTGCTTTGTGTGCAGTCCTGGCTCTGTGTCTCAGGAAGGACTTAGTGGAGTTGGAGGTGATACGGGAGAGGAGCAATGAAAAGGATCCAGGGGATGAAGTAATTGCCTTCCAAAAGGAGACTACAAACATTTGGGAACCTTCATTTTGAACAGGAAGAATAAGCATGACAGAATCAGGAGGGTGCTGGGTAGCTGAATGCAGAGCTGTTATTGACTGAGTCCTTGAACTTGATGAAGCAAGAGGCAGACTGGTTTAGAAGCAAGCGCTCCTTTACCGAGTGCATAGTGAACTCTTGTACCTTGTTCCCATGGCAGAGGTGAAGGCAAGAGTACCAGCAGGCTGAGAAAGGGAGAAGACAAATTCACGGTCAGCAGGTCTATAAACAGATACCAGAAGGACTAGACAGCAAAATACCCTCTAACATCCCTAATCCAACGATTGCAGAAACTGGCACAGTGCGAGGAAAATGGTCTGCCATGAAGTGGCCAGGCTCATGTGTTAAATGTCCAATTGCTGTTTCTGCAGACAGAGGGCCAGACTGGATGGACCACCAGTTCTATTCTGTTGGGCATCTCTTCTCTTACATTCTCTTATAACGTCAGGGTTGGAGAGGGGAAAATGTATAATTCCAGAGTGCACCAAGGAATCTTGCTGTCTGTCTTCATCTCTGTACCTTGCCTCAAATCCCATTTGTGCTGAGATTGCTGAAAAAAATGGTTATATGCCTGTTGATTGTAACTACCCCTGCTACAGCACCAGCTCGTGTCAACACGCAATTACACTGTAAATACATCCAGCCTCTAGCTGGAAATTGCTTAGATTTCTTCTATCAATTGACAGAAAGGTGGTATCATTGGAATGGAAACAAACAAACAAAAACCTTACACTGGCAGAAATATGCTTAGTGGCCAAAAATACCCAGAGGGTGAGCTCAGGCCCTTGGATTTGAGGTCAGCTTGTGATGGAATTTTGCAACTTCAGAGCTGTCTCTGTGTAGGAAGCAGAGCTTTTCCCTGCTATTTTTATAGCTATTCCTAGTTAGCTGCTGTTCCAGCCCTCATCCCTTTACTGGCATTTGCTAGGCTCTGTGATTATTTGCTCAGCTTTCTTCCATTTTCTCCTTGACCACATCTAACCTTTTTTCTTTTGTGATTCTCTTTACTTCTGTGTACTGCACTCAGAGGCAACCTGCCAGACCGGGGCAGGTCAGACCACTGCTTTTTCATCTTCTCAGATGAAGTGCGAGAATCACTCTAGGTTGCCAGTTTCTTCTCCTTCCTTCCTTCATCCTTGCAAAAGGTAGCTGCAGACTTGACTGCCCCCTCGCTATTCTCAGTCTTCCCCAGGTTTCTCCCACTTTCACTCTACAGTACTATTTGCTTTCATGGAGTGTAGTAGTATATACATCCTGATATGATAGGACCACAGACACTGGAGGGTTGGCCATTAGGAGCAGAAGTTTTGCTTTTTAGTAGCAAAATGACTGTTCCTGAAAGAGACTTGTGCGGTAGCCTAGGAATGTGAGGCAGCACAGTTGTTTGGCACGGAGAGGCTGGCTTGCCTGGGTTGATTTCGGAGACTGCCGTCACATAGTTCAAGTGGGGTGATGGCCCTGTGGTGTAAAGTCATACTGCCCTTTCATGTCAGGGCAGCTGGCTCATGTCCTCCCTTCCCCAGTGTTTGTCTGTGTGTGTGTCAATAAGTTACTTGATCCATGCTCTTGCACCAGTCTCTTGAGCTTAACTGCCTGAGAAAATTTGGAAGCATGAAAGCAGTCGATCTTTGTGGGCTGTTTAAAGTCTCCTTCTATCGGGAAATCTCAGTGTTTGCACAGCAAAAATCAGGGGAGAGAGAATGAAAGGAGAAACGAAAGAGCTACAAATTATATTAACACAAAAGTCACAAGTAAAAAATCACTATGATGTATTAAAAGTACTTCCCCCTACAAGCATTCCTATTTCCTCCTTAACTTTCAAGCCCATAAAACACATGAACACTGAAGGGAAAATGGTTTGTGCAAAGCTTACGGAATGCTCATTTACTACCAACACCGATAGCTGCAGACACTACAGCACAGCAGCAGACACTGCCCCACAACTATTGCTGCTCCCATTGCACCAAAATACATATAGCTCAGACATTTTCAGTAAATTTGTTTCACATTTTCCCAGGCAGCTCTTGAGGCTGGTTTCCTAAAGAGAGCTAACCACCCACTCCCTCTTGGCAGCACCAGCCCATGGTCCTGGGGTGATACGGTGGTGAGATTGTCCCCGTGCTCTTGCTAAGGTCTCTTCCCCACCCGAATTTTAAGGTGAGCTTCAGGTCTCCCTGCTGCCTTTATTTGGGGTAGAACAGACAGCATTTTTAGAGTGATATACTTACTTTAATACTGTCATAAACAGATTTTATGGCAGCAGAATCATTTCCAGCCAAACCTTTGGCAAAACATAAAGAATCCGCACTAAGCTTATGACTTCTTCTATGATGTCTCAGACATAAAAAGGGAGACTAGATTTTTTTTTGTCTCATATTGAGTGCCTTTCTGAGATTCTCACGCACATGCTGTTTTCCAGCGTAATCCTTAAGTATTTCTTAGCCTCAATCCATTCACTGTGCCTTTAAACTGCTTGCTTTGGCATCTCTAATAACACCTCTTCTGGCTCATAGAAACAGATTGTACTTGGCACTTTTTCTTTCTATCTTTCCACACTATTTTTTTCCAGAGTAAAGCATATTCAGGAAATTATATACTACTTTGAAAGTGGGTTTACAGCTTGACTACTAGAAGAATCACAGAGTAGAGGAATTTCATTTTGAGTATCTTCTCAGAGTTGGTGTTGGTTTGGGGGTGGAGAAGTTAGTGAGGAGGAGAAATGGACAGAAAAAGAGCAAAAGAAAAGGGTTTGGTGCTATGAAATGGTTTATCCAGATAGCTTAAATCTTGCCACTTAGTTGGTACATTGGCTTGTGGCTCACAGAAATACTGCTGCATCTTCGGAGAAAATGAATGCTTCTTAGAAAAGTAAGATTCCATTTTATTGTTTTATATATGCCTTCTTAACCATTTTGAGTAGGCAGCTGTGGCTTCGCTAATTTTACTACTGTGCTTGAGGAGTTGTTCCTTCTTATTGCCAGGGCCTGCCACTCAGACCACGTCAGGCGGGAGGACAGCACCTTTTACTGTTGATACCTTTCTCACATTTCCTGCTGTTGTGAATATTGTTACTTGTCTCTGTTTCCAGTCAGATGTGGATATGCATCCCAATTTGCAAAAGGAGCATTTTGGTATATCTTTTCATATAATTATGGTCTGCTTCATTCTTCAATTTGGATGAATGTGAACCTGTCTAAACCTCCATACCCAAACTCTTCCAAATAGAAGCAGACATGAGAGTATGAGGAGTCAAATTTGCAAAATGAAACTTGCCCTGACTACAGCCTAACACAAAGGAATGTGTTTTGGTTTCGGATAGAATTATATTACTCTTTTTATTTTTTTCCTCTCTTTGGATATTCTTTTTTGATATTCTAGGTGAATGCAGCATGAAGAAGTGACTAAGACTCCCCTTTACTCACAGAGTAATAGCTTCATGACAACTCTCTGTGAGATTTACACTCCATGTAATTTCAGGCAAAACCTCAAATCTACAAACCAGTTCAACTGCTGACGTTGAACCTCTTTCAATAAAGAACTTGAATCTAAGCATTTCTTGTCCCCATGTTTAAGGTATATGGATCATGTGTAAAAGTAAATTCAATGAATTAATTGATAAATGCTGCCTCAGTATTCTAAAACCAAGTTTATTTTAAAAGGGAAACTCTATTAGTAATTAATATTGATGCTGTTTGATCTCAGAAAATCCTGAGTCTAGGGCAATTCAAAGTGCACAGCATATAAAGTTAGGGATGCATGCTTAAACTCTAAAAATAAAACCCAGGATGCAAAGACATGAAAAATTGTCAAGAAATCTGGAAGAATTCACATGTTTATATATGTTCCTTTTGAAAAAGAAGTTATAGGAAATACCGAGCTGAGGATTCCAGGGGGACAGGGAAACTATAAGGTGGGAAGACCAGGAATATAACAAAAATGTGAGTGCCTTCTACAAGAAATATTTTTTATTTGAAAGGCAGCAAGGAAAAGAACTCAGTGGGTAAACTTTGCCAAAAATTAGAGCATTTCTCTGGCTGATAGAGCACCAAAGCAATATAAAATGGAATAAAAGCTGATGAATCACTGTCATTTCTATTGGTAAAAAAGCAATACAAGATCCTTCAATGTCAACATTAGATATGAAATGTGTTCCTTGCCGTATTAAATTGCATTTTATTGAAACAGCCAAGGTAAATTTTAACTCTTGACTACTCAGAGTGTTCACTTTTATGCTGTATGGCACAGAGCATAACCTTTCTGGTAACGAGAGGGTTCACAGGAGACCTATTATAGGCAACCTTGTGGGATATCACATGCTCCATGGGGGTCACATTCCTCTCTCACTGGGGACCAATGAATGGCTTTTCATATAAGGAGAAACAAAGAGCAAAGTGAGGAGAAAAAGCCAGGGGAGTCTCTGGGAGAGGAATGGGGTTTCTGGTGATGAGTCCTGGAGCAAAGTCCAAATGAAAGCTGGCTGGTCTGTGCCTTGGCATCCAAGACTGCAGGGAACAGGGAGCACCACAAGAAAAATGAGGGGCAAAATCACGGGATGGGTAAACATTATTTACCTTTTATTCTTACTAGGAGTTTATTAAAGGAACTCTTGAGGAAACCCTAAAAGATGTGTGAGGCTGAACAGGTACCAAGGAAGAAATGTTTGTGAAAAGTAGGCTTAGGATTGTGACTGACAAGAGTTGTGAGTAAAATGTTGGTGGGTGAAAGATGTATGTTAGAGCAGATAAGGAGTTTTACATTGTTTTATTGGGAACTTGAGATGCTTTATAGCACTAAAAGAGAGGAGACAATAAAACTAATCTGCTGGAAAACTAGGTACTCCACACATACATCTCTAGAGACCACATCCCTAGCATGGTAATACAGTATTATTACCTAGTATCAAAATGGTCTGAGCATCATAAAACATTGTTTTTAAGATTCTTTTTAAAAAAAATTAAATATAGTCATCATTAAATGGGATTTTCAAACATTTAGAAATATTCAAAATATGATGATTTTAAATATCTGTTTTTACTGTGATCAGAAATACAAATAAATAATACCACTGTCATGCTGATGTTGCATGTCAGTTAATCTGTTAGGAGCAGATTCAAAATCCACTGAAGGTGATAATACAAATTCTACCTGGTCCGATAGGTCCTTAGTAATTCCATACACTTCTCATCACCTTTCTTTCCATGCACAAGCATTCATTTTTATACCCATTCTAGCTTCTTAACCCACAGAATACATTTATTTTTCCACCTATTAACAGTGCTTGCTTATTGGCTTTTTGTATGACTGTGGCTTTTTTAAAGACATAAAATGATGCATTGTCTTTGCAAAGGGCCTCTCCACTGCCCTGATGTTCATTACAGAATCCACATACCCATCGCCCTCCTATCTACACCATCTTATTTGCCTGAAAGTAATATAATTACATTTATATGCCATCTATTTCATCTGTGTTTCGTGCTAGTTAAATCAGTTTCTTATGCATTTGTTTCATGCAGTCACCACAAATTGATATGTATAACCTATGCATATATTCATCTCGTCAAGTATTCATGTACTGGGTTCCTGTGTTCATTATTGACAGAAATTATTCATCCTAACGAATCCATGGGAACACCAGAAAGAGCATATAACACAAAAATAACTTAAATTATACAAAATGTGCTAGGAAATGTGTGTGTGTGTACGCTTGTGTGTGTAAAACGAGCTCAGATTAAAAAAGAAGCAAACCTAAAAAAACCACTTGTGCATGTTGGTTGGATGTGTGGATTTATAGAGCCCTTTTACCTCTCCAGCAGTGTGATCAGAGGGACCCATGTGCCAAGTGTACAATTCTTTCAGAAAAATAAGCAAACAACATTTTGCATAGCCATTATGTAGTGGCTGGAGTCCTCCCCAATACAGAAAGGAGAAATTATGACCACTAACCCTCTTTAGCTCTCCAAGTGTATTCAGTGATTAAAAAAAATAATGCTAGCAAATGCATGACTAATAATGGACCTGTTTGGGGTGGTCTGTGAGGACGGTGGTTGTGTGTTGGCTGGTTATTTTTAAGGACTGAGTGTTCAGGTTCAGAGTATATCACCAGGCAGCTTCACCCAGTTAAAAGGAGTCAGTCTTTGCTGCTGAATTGGCTGTCGTTAGAGTAGCGGTACCCAGGATTTACACTACATTGCAGTGGGGCGCACACCAGGGGATTGGTGTGCATGAAGATGGAAGGGACTGTACTATGGTCACCCTTGTTAGGCTGGTCAGCTTTGCAGGACAGTGCAAAGTGGCCTGCAGGCACGTCTTACAACTTGCAGCATATGTAGGATGTGTGGAGGATAATGTTTCTGATATTATGACAAGATGAAGAGAAGCAAGACGCCATGCTGAAAGCTCCTTGCACTATTTTCATGTGCTAGAACAGGAACATCTAGCCTCCATGGTCCAACTATCCTCTCAATTAATTCAGAAGCTTTTTAAGGAAGGGTTATCTAGACATACAATGCTCTATAAAATGGGACTTTGACACTTGAGTGGATTGGCCATGTATTGCTGATTGCCTCTTTTTACTGCTTTGATCCCAAGATCTTAAAGTACTTTATAAATATTAATGAATAAAGACTCAGAAATATTCAGTCGTGTCTATGTTGTTGCTCATGTCACAGATGGGGGCAAACATATTAAGGTTACGGTTTATTCCACCTTGCTTTACATTTCTGTATATGAGTGAGTTATTGCAGTTCTCCTTCATATTCAGGGGACAAAATGAGAATTTTTAAGGTGTGACTCATTTAATCTATTTTATACATTTATTTATAAGGAAAGGAATGATGCTCTAGAAGTATCTGTTTTTCTCCATCAAGTACAAAGGGACTCTTAAGGTGACTCACTCAGATTTAGACATCTGCATTGTATGAGTCTGTGTTTGCTAAGACAGGGACCATGGCTCAGTTTTAGCTGAGCCCAACTGTCCTAATTTCCACTACCATGCTTTGACTATACAACAGATACTGCATGTATTGCAGAAAGTTCGCTCATATTGTATCAGTGTGTTAGATAGCATCTGATACGAAAAATAGGAAGATGGTAAATTTTCTGTCAGTATTCAAAAACTAAGAAGTTACTGCTATATTTAAATGTTATTAGACCAGCATCAGTCCTTGGAAAAGAATGGAAAAGCTATCACCAATTGTCATTATTGAAAAAATGTAGGATTTTATAAACTGTCACTAAATTCTTGGGGAAAATGTTATCAAACATTGAGAGGAAATGGCCTCAAGTTGCGCCAGGGGAGGTTTAGATTGGACGTGAGGAAAAATGTCTTTACTGAAAGAGTGATTAAACATTGGAACAGGCTGCCCAGGGAAGTGGTGGAGTCCCCATCCCTGGAGGTATTTAAAAGACGTGTAGATGCGGCACTTAGGGACATGGTTTAGTGGGCATGGTGGTGCTGGGTTGACAGTTGGACTCGATGATCTTAGAGGTCTTTTCCAACCTTAACGATTCTATGATTCTATGAAACAAATCCCTCATAAATTTTTTTAAGCTTGGCTGGTAAGAGTAGCCACATATATACCTAAAATTTTGCAAAGTAGTTAAAAAGCATTGCAAAATATAAAGTTTAAACTAACACTAGTAAAAAAGTTAGCTGTAATCAATCAAGATCATGTCAGTGGTTGAGTATTTGACTGAGAAATCTCATGGCATTGCTATGCTGGAGTGAATGTAATGATGTTCCAAAAAGGTCCTTACCAATGTTGGTGCTATTCAGTATTTTCTTAAGGATCTGAGAGAAAATGTAACCACTACTGTTAAGATTGGCAGGCTAGGAAGTAAGAACAGGAACACAAATTAGAAGAGTAGCCTGAATTGCTTGATACGTTAAAATCATTCAAGCAAAACATATCAGCCCAATCAAACATTCAGAAATATCCCTTATTAGAAACAGGTTGTACATCTCTCTTCATTGACACACAAAGATGCCTACTTTTCACTAGAAAGGCAATGAATGTGGAAAAGATTTAGGGATCTTACTGGAGAAGCAAGTCAACACCAGCTCCTTTTGTGTTACTCTTGTAAATGAGCCAAATCAATCCTTAGAGCAGTGAGTAGGAATATGGAGACTAATTTCATGTCTGTGATAAAGAATGGATGAAAATAACCTCAGAAATTAACAATACTGAACAACAATGTCCAATCCTCTTGTCCATACTTAAAAGGGAATTGAATACTTGCAAATGAAATATTGAAAAGAGTACAGAAAAAAGACAAAAGAAAGATCTAAGAACTTCAGTTCTAAGCTTGTTTAAATGTTTTGAGATCACTGTCAATGTTTCTACAGTAATGCTGTAACATGCAATGTAAGTTATTTTCAAGTGCTAAAGCTCTTTGCAGCCCCCTTGGATGCAACGTGCTTATGTGCACCATTGGTGTGGGGAGAATTATTTCTTCCTATAAATATATTTACAGGGAGAAAATACCAGGGATTAGAATTCTAGATTTTTGTTGAAGATGCTTCTCATAAAGTTTAAAAAGTAAGTATCTCTAAAATGAAGGGAAGACAGAGAAGAGAATGATGAGACTGCTGGTTTCCAGTTCTGGATGTTCACTTGGCTCACAGGTAAGCTGGAAACTCTGGATAAAGTGTCCAGTTGATTTATGCCTCAAAGACAGACTTCAGGTTTTGGCTGCAGACTAAATAAAGCTGTAGGATGGTATTACTATCAATAATTTTCTTTGTCTGTTTCTTTGTATTCTTGAGTTAAAGCAAACCATGAGTTCAGTGAAAGTAGTCTAGTCTGTACCAGACTAACATAATACGTTGCCATTGCTGAATTTAAACTTTTTTATTAGGACTACAATAAAGCATCTGGTATGATGGGAAGGTATTAGTTATGAGAGGAAGATGGGATAGATACAGAATAATGACAGAAATGCAGAAAGGAATAAAGGAAAGATTACAATTACTTGAGCTGAAAGAAACAGCTATTGATTTCAATTAAGATTCCTACTAAGAATCCTGAAGGTCTGATCTTGGGACTGATTTTATCTAGTATTTAACATTTAGCATTTAGTATTTTCATTAATAACTTCAGCACAGAAATCAGGAGGCTGTTCATTAAACTGCTGATGACATAGAGGTGGTAGTTATTCTCATCATAGAGGATCATTGGAAGAACATACAGGAAGAACCAGTTGACCAGGAGATCAAGAGAACTAGAAATGTGGTGAAATAGACTAGTACTAAGGTCAAAGAAAGTGGGGGCTAGCAACAACAACTTTTGCAAAAGGCTGTTGCTGCAAGATAGAAGAGCCAGATCATGTGCATTAGACAAACACAGGATGAACTTCACCTGACAAAAGAGATACTGCTGCGAAAAAAGACATTGCAGTCATCATATGCATGTATCTGACAAGACATTTGCAGTAAAGACCAACACTAGCTGGGTGAAGCACTGGTGAGAGCTATCTAAGGATCTTAACATATATGTCTGTCTTAGAATGAGGTTTCATCTTTTCCAGAGTTGACTGCTTCTCTACATTGGCTACATAGATGGAGCTTCGGGTGAATGAAGACCTAACTTTCAGACCATTTTGCTGAGATCAGTCCCACGCTTTGGTTCTCAGTGACTGCTTAACAATACAGGGAAAACCACCTTTCCACCTAGAAAGATAGTGTTGGCATAAGAACAAATAGGTATAAACTGTCCATAAAATAATGAGGCTCAAAATGTGAAGAAGTTATATAAACATCCAAGGAGTGAGAATCTGAACAGTATGCCCAGTAGATATGTAGGGAGTCAACAACCTAATTTTACAAGGGGATATAACGAGCTGGTGAGCAGATGCTCATTGTCATATAATTGACCCCATGATAGTAGGGTCTGGAGTCGATGGTGTTTTCATTCTACATTCTCTGTTTCTCTCTTTGGAACAGAATTGTTACTAAACATATTTGTTTGTTATTAATTATTAATTGTTTATACATCCATTGTAAGTGAGGGAGATTCTTTTTTAATATTATATGAACATTCTAAAGTTTTATAGGCTTTCTAGCTGAACAACGTTCTTTCCAGGAACATCCCTGTAACAGCACAACATTCTCTTTCAAAAGCCGTTGCCATCTGACTTAAATAATTCACATGCAGCCACAAATGTTCCTTTTTCTAAAATGAAACGTGATGGTCAAGCATGCAGAATGTTTTCACAACTTCATGTAGATAAAAGCTACCTGATCATGAAGGAAACAATCCTTTTTTTTGTGTTTGGAAATACTAGCACATTCATGTGGAAGTCATCAAACAAGTATAATTCTTCATACCCACGTTTATACTACTGTATTAGCTTTCTGCTGATTTACATGAGGCAGAAGATAACTATGATGAAACACAAACTATGTCACGAGGCAATGTGCAATGAAACTACAAGAGGTATAACATACTTCATCCTGAGGTACATGCACGTATTGCCAGAGAAATGTAAGTGGAAATCTTATCCACTGAAAAGGTTGCAACTTAAATGGAATTGACTTGATAAAAATGTTGATTTTAGCCATTTGAGAGTTAAACATCTGAAGTAAACCAGTGATCTCAGCTTCTTCCCTATATGCAGTAGAAATAGATAAGCATTTCCAGCAGGTGATTCATTCCACCTATCTGAGGAATTTACCGTAAGTATTTGCTCTCCGGTGATGCCAGTCATTTTCCAGAGAGACATACTACCTGATGTTGTTTTATTTATTGCCTTATTTCTATTAAGCTAACATCAAGTGAGGTGAAATCTATCCATCAGTGAAAAAACTTTTCTTTTGCTCCCTACACTAGCTCTTGAATTTAATTTCTGTAACCACAGGTAAGAACAGGAATGTAGACTGAACCACCCCCATCACTTGTCCAAACAACTTTGGTTATGTCTTCAGCAACCTGCCAGTGCTGGTCTGAGCATCTTGTTCTTCCTATGCTGGTAGGGTTTAACTTTCTGTTTCTGTTACTGCAAATCCATCCCATTTACAGGTCAACAGGACAAATAGCCCAACAGAGCCAAAAAAACACCTTCTTTCCAGGACAAGTGATGAAATGCAATCTCTCATCAAATCATGAGTTTTCCACATCAATATTGGAAGCCTTTGACTTCTGGAAAAAGTACCATAATTTGAGGGATGCTTGCCTGTCTGATGAGAATATAACTGATAATGTGATTTGTAGCATCATCACTTGGAGCAATTTATAACACGTTGAAGAAATATTTCAAAATTTTGTATGATTATTAAAAAATCCACAGCTTGGCCTTTAGCTCCCACTGTAAAGCATCCCAGGATATCTCTGTATGACAACATACTTTTATTCAAACACAGCTTAAGCTCTTTAGGGGCTCAGAAGTCCTCAAGTGTGAGGAGAAACTTATGCTTAAGTGGTTCTGTTAGAAAGGTTAGTTGGGCAGGTTGCCATAATGACGTAACTGGTAGGCAAAAAAAAATATAGTTTACAGGTCACTAATTGCAGAAGACTCTGCATTCTTGATATTTGTTCTGGAACAGTGTAATCAACCATGTCTGTGGGTTTCTTTTAGTTTTTAGCTTGACTAGTTTGAAGAAAATCCCTGACTAGCTTTTCTAGCTCAATGAAAATTTTAAAGTCAATTAGGGTGATGTAATACAAATGTAAATGGCTGACTAGAAAGTGGGTGAACAAGGGCAGTAGAACAGCTCTCATTCCAGAATATTCTAGGAGTATGAGAGGGAATCAAAGTCAGGGGGGAAATCACCTTTTAACAGTTTCTGCTTGGATCACATTACTGTGATAAGAAGAAATGCCATCATGATAGCTGCCATAAAGTAAGTATGCAGGGAGATTAACAGACTCATTGTGCCTTGAAGGATGCAATTTAAACAGTAAGATTCTTCATTTTGTAACCTATTACATTTAAACACTGATCAGGATATACTTTCTGAATAAAAGATTAAGACTTCATATATCAAAAAGACTTGTCCATTCTTCATGCTGCCACAGTAAGATAGCACAGCTGATGGAAGAGGAAATGCCCATTCTGAGGTGTACCTATAACATCTGATTATTACATTTCAGTAGCTGATATTTTTTGATGAATGCCTGAACATCCAGCAGAGAGAGGGTTTTTTTCCCCCTCTACACAACAGCTGTGCCTTTTGAATCACACAGATTGGCTGAGATGAGGTGACACTCCACAGGCCAAACATCATTCAGCACCGGCTGAGCTCACTAGAATGCAAATGCATCGTCTTGATAGTCTAGCTTGAAAGACATCTGTAGTCACGGCACAGATATAGAGAGCAAGGGCAGAGCATGACAGATTGCAGTTGTTGGGGAGAAAAAGACACAATTCCTGGAAATATTTAAGTCTACTGCAGAAGCAATCACCACTAGAACAAATCCCAGTTGCACTGGAATGAGAAGAAGTAGGCCAAAGAACAATTATAGCAAATCTTTGACAATGCACCATGAATTAACTGCGGTTTTGATACAAATAACCTATATTGCTTTCTGTAGGGTCACAGACATAAATACTAGAGTGGAGGAAATGTTGGCTCTTCTACTTGGATGATTTGTATTTCTATAGCCTGCTATGAAGATGACACAAAAGATTTATATGTCTGGGGATGCTTCTCAAAAAGTAATCTAGTCTAATATCTGAAAGCTATCTAGGTAAATTCCTATTACAAAATTTCTCTGATTTGGGGGAATCCTCTGTTTATCTCCCTCAGCAGTGGTGTGTAGGCACCTTATTCACCCCACAGCAAGGATAAGAGCAGTTTAAGAAAAGGAAAAGGACTGTCTGGACTCTCAGGCTTATAGGTATACTGATATAACATATGATAGTAGGGTAGGTTTCCTCATGTATATATGACTAAATTATCTTCCTCCAGAACAGGGTGATCTCATAGATACTGCTTATTGGGAACAGCCTCTAGCTTACATTATCCTCCTGTGTCCCTAAGTACTCCCCAAGGCTAACTCAGGAAATGGCTATCTGGAATAGGGCAGAATCCTGTCAGGCACTGTGCTAGGAATTTAACACTTACGGACATTTGCACATCAGCACTTGAGTCTGTGCACAGGCTCTGTGAAGTTTACTAGTAAGGTCCTATTGCTGAAGAAAAACTCAGGCAATGCTACACAGAAGCAGTTTCCATTCGCATCAAGACTTTTTATATCTTTCAGAGTAGAGAGTAGCTGCAGATGGCTGCTGCAAAGCAACGTGGCAATGTGGGCTTTGCCAGGTACAAAACTTGCAATAACAGAAAAGAGGTTGTATGTTTTGCTCCCTTTTCATCTTTGTAATTCGGCTTGTGGGTACAGGTGAAACCTATTAAACCCCTGTGGCTGAGGCATTCACATCTCTGGCACATGCTTACCAGAAGCAGGATGCATATGGACAAGGAATTCCAGTAACCCCCTTTGTCCTTATTCATTGCCTTCCACTCTAATAGGAATCATTGATTAAAAGGGAAGGGTTTCCCTGAAAGGTGCCACACACAAAGTTAATCTGTTCTTCAGTGGGAACTGCACCATCCCACCAGCCAAAACTACTTTCCATAACCTTCTATGTCTATCAACAGCAGTGCTGCCACAAGAGCATAGGTACCTTGTTGGACCATTGAGTAGCTGATAGAGTTAGCCCCTGACTTGTTGATGGCTTTGAAGAACAAGAAGGCTGGTTAAAAATTAAATGAGGTAAAAGATACGGAGAGACTATAAGGTAGTAGGTTTAGTAGTAGCAGGAAATAGTAGATTTAGAGGCTGTTTTGCTAGAAACAAAGTAGAGCTGAACAGGACTATCTGATGCTTTCCTTCTGCATCACATCACATCTACATGCCTGTCTTTTAGAAGGAAGTCAATGTTCTCCATTTCATACTCTGTATGTTCCTATAGGATTCATATATTAAATTCACATTCTATATTGCCTTCTGCTGACCCACTGAATTGGTGGTTCTCTCTCACTCTCCTGCCACAGTGAGCTTTGTCACACATATCCTGAACAATCCCTTTCTAACTCAAAATCTGATACTTTTTCCCAATGGCTCTTTTTCTCCTGAAGCAGCAGTTACTTGCTCTGCCTTATCATGGGTGTCTTTTGCTTCTTGCTTTACCTAAAATATACACTGGTCAAACCTATCTTGATATTCATGCAATGACTGAGGCTAGAAGGCATTTCTGGAGATTGAGTAGTGCTCTGAGCCACCTGCTCAGAGAAGGGTCAGCTAGAGCAGGTTGCCCAGGATGGTGTCCATCTGGGGTTTGAGTAGGTGCAACGATAAAGACTCCACAACCTTTCTGGGCAACCTGTTCCTGTGTTTGGCCACTCTGACCATAACGGGGGGGGGGGTTATGTTTAAATGGAATTTCCTGTGTTTCAGTTTGTGCCCATTGCATCCTGTCCCATCAGTGAGCACCATGGAGATGAGTCTTGCTCCATCTTCTTTACCACCTCCCTCCTTCTCAATCAGGTATTTATAAACATGGATAAGACCTCCCTGAGCCTTCTCTTCTCCAGGCTGAACAGTCCTGGAGATGTCTTTGATGTCTTTGATACTTCTTATATGACAGAAGCTCCAGTCCCTTAATCTTTTTCATGGCCCTTTATTGAATTCACTCCAGTGTGTCTATGTCTTTCTTGTGTATATCTACCATAGCACTCAGCTGTGTGAGCTATCCCATCGCACCTCCCTGATTCTAGCAAGTTCATAGCACTGTAACTGCACATAGACATCTAATTCCTCCTGTTTGTTCCTCATGCTGTAGATATTAGTGCATAGCACTTCAGACAGGTACCTGATTGTGCTGTTTTCCCAGGAAAAGTGTATGAGTTTCCCCGATCATGCTGGCCTCTCAGCACTTCTTTATTTGTGTACATACACTTGGGGTGGGCACCCTTCTGCCCTGTTTTTTTGATTACAAGGTCTTCCCGTCTATATCAGCATGCACCTTCTACTTGCCAACCCAATCCACACTGCTTGAGTACCCTCGATCTTCCTAGAAGAATGCAGTTTTGGAAAGATCTGGTTGCTGTTTCGTTCATTTTGAAAAGCTCTCAAAGATTCCCCGTATAATGGAAATCCTCCCAAAAGCAGCTGTTCATTTAATAAAAACCCTTTCTATAATGTGGTCTAATCAATGTCTGCAAAGTACTAAGAGACTTCAAAAGCTGTCATCTGAGCACACTCAGAAAGAGTGCAGGCAGATGGAAGAGGTTTTCAGAGTGTCAGAAGACATCCACTGAAGGTTACAGAACCTCTGGAAATAACAGGAGATCATGGCCTTTGTAATGCATTTTATATTTTCTGTGATGTAACATAATTTCGGGAAATAAATTCAGAAAACTAAGAGACAATATTACATTTTCAGAGTGATTTCTGCTGTTTTAATTCTTCTATGACAGCAGTGCATGAGTTTATTCTCTTTCAACATAAGCATTAACCCTGTATTTTAGTGATCATTTGGAAAGAAATTTGTGTGGGTTCCACTATTACATAAGTTCACCTTCTCATATCATATTGATTCTTCCCTTCCCTTCCCTTCCCCTCCTCTCCCCTCCCCCCCCTCTTTTTTTATTTTCCCTTCCCTTCCCTTCCCTTCCCTTCCCTTTTCCTTGTAATGACGAACACCATACACCGCTGAGCACTGATACACCTCAGTTCAAGTGCTAGAATATTCAACTATATTCCAAAGTAAAACCCAGTCATACTTGGTCAGGGAAATGATGTTCTACAGCACTTATGTGGCCCTGCATGTAATGAAAGAAATAGACTTTAAAGTAGCTAAGGCTTTTGGAGCTTCCTAAATAGTCAAAACTACAGCCATTGTAGGCACGTGAACTCGCAGTCACCTTTTTTCTTATTGGCAGGCAGAGATCCTCTGGAGTGCAATAACGAGAAAAAGCCTCTCTGACTGTGTTGTGGCTGCTTTGCTGAGGGTGGTAGTGACAAGATCAAATGCCATTTTGGCACTAATTGTAAGTATGCTGAGTCTCACTAAGTTGTACAAATACACTAGCGGTCTTATGCTACCGGCCTGCGGATCAGCACAAAATACTGAACGAGATCAAAGAGGTGACGGAATCTACTGAAATAATAAGAATGGATGACGATAAATACCCACAAAGAGCCTGGTCAAATATCACAACAGGACAAGTTTAAGGAAAAAATTCTTAACACCTTAAATGAGCATGTCCTGGAACAGCTACTTTGTCCTATGATATCCAAGCAGAGACTTTTTCCTTACCTTAGTCCTTTCTGCCTCACGCTACAAAAAATGCAAAGGCAAAAGGCTTGATATGATATATCAAAATTATATTCTATATTATTGGAATCTGTTAGTGTGCAACTCAGGTTTAGAAAAGGGAGACCACATAAACATGGGTAGTTTGAAAGTGAGGAAATTAAAACCACCCAACTCAGTGCAGATGCAACATGAGCAAAGCATAGCATCAAGTACTGCATTGTACGTTACAAGGCTATGAGGTCACATGGATTGTGAGCGTGTGTTTAACTATGTACACACCTAATAAACGCCTCTAACAGCAACTGTTTTCAAACAGATATTATCAGAAGGAAAACCTTCTGAATTTATCTGGCTTCTTTATACTTTTAACTAATTAATTAGTTGTTTCCATTGGATGGATCCATCATATTACATACTAAGTACCAGTCAGAGCTGATATTAAGTTATCCCTACTATCCAGAAACCGAGGAGAACTGTATTCACCTTAGTCATATTAATTCCATGCAGTGGCTCAATCCATCTCTAATCTCTTTAAATTGCCGAAAAGCTTTCTGATTAAAGATAATATGCACAGTGCTTTTGCACAGTAGGGGAGAGTGAACAATTCCAATATTTTGATTTCTAGGCCCACCAGACAAAACATTTACAATCTCACACACACACACAGAGAAAGAAATGCAGCACTACACAGTAGCACTGCAAGGAGGAATGATAATTCTAGGGCCAAAATATTTAGGAAAGGCCCTTGCTAAACTCTCATATCTAGGTTACACCTGAAATGAAACTAATGAAAAGGCCCCTTATATCAGATATCATGCTATTATCTAACAAAACTGCTAAATACTCACTCAAGATCCAGGTCCTACACTTCTGTTAATTATTCAAATATTGTTTGTCTGTTCACTGGTTTCAACACCAAAATATTTGCAGCACCCTACTGGGACACAAATACTATGTTGAAGTGATGTTGGTAGCTTGTATGTATATGACATATATAGGGAACTGGAAGTCTTCATGTGTGTGGTAGATGATGGATGAATGCCAGTGCAGTGGCAAATACATATGCTCTGTAATGAAAAAAAAAAAAATTAAGCTGCCAAAGACATCAACAAAGGGGGTCTATAAAACTAAGAGTTTGACCACAGTGGCACATACTCAAGGTGTGTGTTGACAGGGTCCCATTGCAGACGTGCTGTCTGTGTGTCTCTGCCGCGTTTCCATCACTGTCTGTTTCCGAAGGAAAGGATTATTGCTTGGTGACATTGTGATAGAAGTTTCTTTCTCTGCTCACAGTTTACATCTTATGTACAAAGGCCATAACTCAGCTGTCGGTCAGCAGGAACATTTTATTGATATTTGTAGAAACAATTGCTAAGACTGAATTCAGCAGCCTGTTAAATAAAAAAATTAATCTAACAACTGGCACTACTAGTGTTCAAGAAGATGCTCCATCAAGAGTCCTAAAAGTAGCAGAACATGTTATTCCAAGTAAGTGACTTCTTTTACAATGTTAAGTAGGTTTTTGTCTGTGTTGTTTTTGTTGCATTCATGGGACTGTTGATGCCTCTTTTGGTGTCTAATTTAACACATGGGCATTCCAGCCAGTTTTCACTGACTGCTCTGTGCAGCCCTGTGGATTATGCACTTGGCTTTGTTTCAGGAATCTATGAATACAAATCCTGTTGAGTATGTGATTTCATTCAAAGCTCTATCCATACTAATTTGTTTTCTCTGAGCACTGAAATGGGTGAATGCATTCTTGTTATTTAATTATGCTGCTATCAAACCACCACCCCCAAGAAACTGTGATATCTGATAAAAAATATTTGACATCAATAAAAAAGCAAGTCAGAAAACTGTTCGGCCATACAAAAGGTGTGATAGCTACAAAAAGAGCCAACTTACAAAAGGGTTAGTGATTCATCCAGCCAAGTTAAACAAGACACAATTGGGGCTAATTGACTTCCCTCTTTCGACCTCCCAAGTATGAGTTTATGAAAGCCTGGAAAGCTAAATTAACCCCAATTGTGTCTTGTTTAACTTGGCTATTTAAGTTAAATGGATAACCCTTTTGTGACTTGGCTCTTTCTGTAGATATCACACCTTTGGATAATTAACATTCCCTCTCTCCCACCTTTCTAAATCAGCTTTTACTCTGGTTTACACGTTTTGATTTGCGGTGGAAGAAAAAGCAAAACTCTGCATTTCTGAGCAGACAAGCTCCTCACTGAAAAAAGCAAAACAAGAAACATGAAAGTACATTAGAAATAATTAAAAGGTAGCAATTCGCAGTAGGGATTCAAGGATGCTATGGGGACTGCAGGAAGAAACTGGTATGACATACAGTAGATAAGACATAACTCTAATATAAAAGAAGAAATCTCATTTTTTATATATTTGTCAAATAGCACATAATATCAAGCCACCCAATTCACATTGTCACACCCAAATTCAAACTTTTACTGGTAAGCACATGAGTATGAAGCTGTTCCCTTTGACTTCAGCAGATGTTGTTAGGCACTCAGAGTATACCAGAATAAGATTATAACTAAAATGCTAAAATATGTGTTGAAGAGTCTCGTGTAAGTTCTCACTTTCAGAAACTTGGTTTCTCTTTATTGCAGTATTATCTTTGGAGGTGGGCTCAGTATTGTGGCTTCATATGAACTGAAGATAGCTGTGAAAATGAAGTAAGATGTTGTCATGAACCGTTGGTGGAATTAGAGGGCAACTCCTGGCAAGCTTATAGTACAAAAATACAGAAGGTTGATTTAAGGCAAAAAAAGTTTCATGGATTTTGTCTGTGGAATTTTCTCTGTATCAGCATCTGAAAAGCTGCAGTGTTCTCTGACCTTGCAAGGCATCTGAATGAACAACATGCCTGTGGCAGGAGCAGCATCTGGAGATGGTTGTCTAAGATAGGTAGTGAGGCAAATCACTGTCTGGAGGTGCTTCTCACGCTCCTGTGACTATAGAGGGAGCCTAGTGGACTAGCTTCAATAGATCAGGTTATTGAAATAAATCCAGCCTTAAGTGCTCAACAGGGCCATACATCAGCATTCCTGAAATTACACCTGCCTAATAGAATCAGGTCCATAATAGTTAAAGAAAATGGATATGTGAAATAAATATAGGATGTGTTAGTGGAATATTCTTCTGTGATTTATTTAATGATAACCACAGTACCTGGAATACACATCTTTGTAAAACCTGGGAATGCTGAAGTATAAGAACTCAAAGCTGACTGTTGACATTGTTTAATAATCAGACCTTGCATAGAAGGTTTTTTTATATAAAGAGTTTTATGAGCCACACTCGTTTGTGAAATGAGCAAGACTCAAAGAATAACTAATATGTTGTTAGTTCCCCACATACCATCTAGCTAATATAGAGGTCTACATGTGTAAAACTTTGTAAGAAATAAAAAAGTATATTACATTACCTCTAAAGTAACACAGGCATGTTTATATACCTGTATCAGAGGGTCTTTGCATTTGTACTAAAGACTTTTCTGAGGCCTTCCTTGCAATCTGTTAAAAAATCCAGTCGACAATATTAATAGCAAATATAGAGAAAAATGTAGTTACTAATATTAAGGATTATTCATAATATAACGGGTAAGAAAACAGATGTGAGCTTGGAAAAGAAGAAGCGAGAGTTCAGAAGAGTTTATCAATGTGAAGAGATTCAGTGGGGTATGTTTGCTTCTGTTCTTCACTCATTTGTAATCAGCCAGTTTTCTAAGAACATGCAATTCCTCATTAGGAACTGAGATTATCTCAGCTTTCTACAGTTCAAGTCCCAGTATTGCAAATGCTGAGACTTTATCAACCTCATGAAGAGATGAACTGTTCTGGCCAGTTCTACCCATTGACCAGCTCAGAGTTGGGTACATACACAGTAGACATCCACCTTTGATCAGGCAAATGCTGTGACTTTCAGAACCTTAGAGGAGTAAAACTGGTGTTAACAGCAGGTTGCAATCAGTTTCTGTAGGTCAGAAAAGTTCATTAGTTCTTTCTATGCTAGGGTTTGTCAATAGTTTTCTTGTCTATTAGGCAAAGTAATGTGATGATCACTAGAACCTGTAGTGTCCCAGCTCAGCCTAAATTGCATAGGTATATTAGAGAGAAATGTGTTCCTTCAGTGACCTTTATGGTACTGAAATTTCTGTACTGATTAAACCTTAACTCATCATTTTGTCCAGTCAAGGTGTTCTGTACTTCAAGAGAGAGAAAAACCACCAAATCCAAACTGTCTTGATTTTCAAGCGGGCAAAGTCCCAAATTCTGCCTGGAGCTGGCTTTTAAATAGCCCTCGTATACATGGAATAAGGAGTCTAAATTCCATTTTTAGACTCTAGAGCATTCAAAGTAGGAAAATTCAGGTTCAGTGCTTACAGTCTGAGCCCCTCTCAATTTAAATGGAAAGCTTTCCAGTACTAACAGAGGATTAAAAAAACAAAGCAAACAATTTATTTGGAAAGTAAAGCTGCCTTGATATCTCATGTCATCCCACCTCTTTTGAGTGAAAAGGTATTCTGAAAGCAGATGCAAGTTTTAACCAGAGAGCTTGTGCTGGAAGTCTGCTTGCCAAATGTCCCACTGTTCAGTTTATGTGCCCACAGTTAAAATAAAGGCAGAGAGCGAGTTAGAAAAGATGATTCTTTTTGAACTTTCTCCAACAGTTGCTGCAGAATTGGTTTTAATTTTTTGGAAGTTTTATATTGAAGGGTAGTCAGTGAAAATTATTATTTGTAATGGGCTTTTCAAATTTTACTTCCCCAGGGTCTCATAGTTCAGGAGGCCTCTCCTTCCTACCCCATCCCATTCCAGTTACCAAGCACTTTCCTCTCATGAATAGAATGATTATCAACTTATTTTTCACTTAAGGGGGGAGGAGGAGGGGGAATTTAAACTGCCTGCTTGACAATGCTTTCAAATGGTGATGAAATGTCTTCTTCATATCTGAAGAGAACATGATTATTAGCACTGAATCTGACAGACACGATTTCTGAATATTTTTGTGGCATTAATTTAAATCAATGTAATGTTTGAAAACATTTCAACCCCTCAAACAGCTGATGCAGCTTAGATTCAATTATAACAAATTGCAACACACTGTCAAGTCTTTTTACCAAGTCATTAGTCAGGGATTTTGAATGCACGGCCTCTGAACGGAGTTCGGCTGGCTGACAGCTCTAATTGTTGGGAACTGCTAAAGGATTGCTAATGAACTGGGGAATCTGTTGGGCCTGTAGCTTTCTTCAAGGATGAAATTTTTGAAAACTTTCACAAGATCAAAGCAGCATAACGTGGACCATTTGCTAAATTGTCAGCAGTAGAGTGAAGCAGTCTGAGTCCTAGCTTTAAAGCTGAAGCTTCAGTAGAAAACACCATGCGACTCCTGCCCCCGAGCTTTTTTCATGTGTCAGTAAAACCATACCAAGAAACAATGACTTGAAGAAAGAGCCCCAGAGCTGCAATGGCCGCTATGGCTTAATTAGGAGGAGCAGAAAGGAAGACAAAAATTCCTCTCTGTTGTTAGTGGGTGCAAGAGGGATGAAGTGTCCAGCACTGTTACAACCAGCTCCACAGTTACTTATTTTGCAGCCGCCAAATTATTAATGGTCAGAGACGCATATGGTAGCACAGAAGCAACAGGAAGGCTTCTCTCTCCTTCCTCAAAAAGACTGGCAGTGGAGTTGCCAGGTTTGTCTTCAGGACCCAAGGAGAGGTTGGCCTCAACAAAGGGTTTGCCGTTGACTTCAGGGGAAGCAGGCCTTCCCCTCCCGCACCTGCTCCAGTGCCTGCAGACGGCAGTGGGAACGTTCCCATTGAACTTCGTTGGACATTGAATCCAGCCCTGGTGTAGCTGGATGGCAATAAGCAGCCAATGAATAGTTCCCAGCTGCTGCTGCTGAACAAATATGTTGCCTCATGTTACTCAGCGGCAGAAAGCCAATGCAGTGAAGGGAAACTTTTAAAACCATCTTAAAAGAAAAGAAAGATATGAAAATGTGTCTCCATCATTCCCATCTGTTTTATATTTTCCTTTCATATTCAAGTCTTATTTAGGTCTGTTCATTTTTACTTTTTTTTTTTTTTTTTACTCCTTCTCATTGAAATTTACTATGGTATCCTTTTACCAAAAGAAAATAATGCCTGCTGAGCTACAGTAACATTGGTCAATTATCCAAATGTCTTAATATAGAAGTCTGCCGGGGGAAAGAATGTTTGAAATAAGATTTACATTATTACTTCTTTAAATTAACACTTCAACAGGACTCTAGGAAAAACAAACTCTTTCCTCCTCACACTGTGTGAGGTACAGTACCAAGCTGATGTTATCCTCCCCAAGACAACCTCTGTGTTTGAAAAACAACACTGAAGGGCATATACTGAAAAATTTTTGGAGTGCCTGAAATGGTGACTGTGTTTCTGAACATTATTACAGTGTGGAGTGTCTTGGATATGAATTTTGCGTCTCACACCTCCTTCTAAAAACATATTTCATATCTCTATTACTCTCCTTCTCTCATTCTACCAGATATACATTAGCCATATGAACCTTCTGAAGTAAATATTGCTTAGCCTTTCTATAGAGCTTCTATAGGCTCTGGTCAGCAGATGTGGAAGAGATTTCCTTGAAAAAATTTGTCTGGGAGGTATGAGCAATTTATACCTGTCCACTGCTATAACTTTCTTTTACAGTCAAATATTCAATCTGGAGCTAGGGTTTGTTTGTTTGTTTTTAATGGAATTCTCAAATTAGACATTTATATTAACAAAGTTGATCAACCTGCAGTAGTAGAGTTGCAGTAGTATAATAATCACTACCCATTTTCAACAGGTGATCAAGGAAGAGAAGAATCCCATTCAATTGCCCATGGGTACTGGTTTATACACTCAGTCTACCAACTGACTTTATAGCACCAGAAAATTCACAAAAAGATCTAGCACTGCTTGGTTTAGCATTAAATACACCAATAGCAGCAGACACGGAGTTGTATTCTAGCTGAAAACTTAAAGCCCCAAACTAACTTGAAACATTCCTCAGTTTTCACTAGGAAAACCCATATGGGCAGTTTCCCTCTCTCCTAATTTTAAGCATCTAGACTGAGCTAATCACCAGGATTCTCTCTGTGCTTGTTGGGTGAGTCACCCTATTTGTCTTGGGCACATATCTTGTGACTGAAGAAATGATGTGGTAGAGCATCTGTCTTCCTCAGTTGGCTCTAGAGGGAGCCCAAATGACAAAATTGGACTACACACCCAATTTTTAAAGTTGAAGTTAGGGCAGAGAAAATCCAACTGAGAGTGCCTAATGACCTCCTTTTGGACAAGTCCCAAATTAGTGAAGTCTTGACAAGTGAAGTCTGAGCTGCTTGTTACCATCCTCAGAAGAGGACAACTTATGGGAGCTCACTGACAACATAGGACTTGGCCCATATTTGCTGGTGGCAGTTTACACACCAGTCCTAAAACATGTATCACCTAGCCTACAACATAGTGTATTCCATCCCCACGCTCACTGTGAATTCATTCAGTTCAGCTGCCAGCAAGACATTGCTGGCGGATGTGGAACAGTGAAGTGAAAACAAAACCAAATCAGAATTGCAACAGGGTGCACCCCCCTGCCTCCAAAAGAGAAAGTCTCATACTGATAATCTTCTCTAACTTATGTTAGAGTCCCACTGGGACATAAACACCAGGTTCTTTTCCTGGGTTTTTCATGCCAGCCCCGGGTGAGTAGGTATTGCCAACATGAAGTGCTGAGCACTGCAGCAAACATGGGCTGTAGTAGCATCACCCAACTGCTTTGCTGTTGGAGCATTGAACCAAACTATAGGAGTGCTTGTCTGCTCGAGGGTGACTGTAAGCCTTGCCTCCCAAGATAAGATGCTCTAGTTGACTCACTCTCATGGATTCTTTTTTTATATCAAGCAGCTTCTGTCTAGGTTGTGTAGAAGGAAGACAGAAAAAAAGAGAAGAGAGATTTTTATCTTTGTGGTAAAGCACAGCCTGGGAAGTGAGACACTTCACTTCTAGTCTATGATCCAGTAAATGCTTACTATGAAATATGTGATGAAGGAACAGTTTCAGCATAATACTACTGGAAAGGATTCATGTCTGTGAATTCAAAATGAAGCCTGGATTTCAGAAATTAACTGTCAGAGAGAGGTTTATTTTAAAATAAACTTCTCTCCATAGCTATCCTACTGAGTAGTCTAGGTAGCTCTTGGCAAGCTGCATTTTGCAGATCCCAGTCAGGGCTGCCTCAGTCTCCCTGGGGCCTCTATAGGGACTCCATAGGCCTAATCCAGGACTCTGAATTACTCAAGCGACCAAAGGCCTGACCATTATTGCAGTGTAAGTGCTATAGCAGCTGACTTCTCCTATGGGTCTAGTCTCAATGGGTACAGTTACTCTCCTGTGTGCAAGCCACCGAGCTCCTGGGGCACACCACCTCCTTCCTGGCTTTTTGGGCTACCTCCCTCAGCTCTCTGACACAAAACGCAGGGATATTTTGGAGGACAGCTCACTCCTCTGGAGAGCAGGTTGGACAGGCTGGCAGCAAGTTTGCCTTCTCCTAGTCAAAACACTCCTATTTCAGGGGAATCTGTGCTGACCACCAGCCACGTGCTTTCTGGCTACACCGAGGACATGCTACATGTGCCCTCAGTTTCAAGCTATAAAAACATCATTCTGGCAGGCTGCAGCAGAGTCCCTCATGATTTCAGGCACTCTAAACTAACTAATCACACAAAAAAGAAGAATAATGGGCTGGGACACTGGAACCCTGAAGAAATATAGGACCAAGTACTATGTAATACCAATGCAGCTCTCGAGGAGGTCAATCCTGAGCAGCCTGGGCACAAGGCACTGTACGCCACATGACCTTAGGCCCAGAGGTGACTCCCTATCCCTTTTTTTATTTACTGGTATAGAAATATGTTTGTTATGTTTGCAATGTGGGGTACGTACAGACCATAATGCCTCTGAGCTGCCCCTCTTCATCTGAAAAGTAGGGATGGCTATACTTCCTTACACCTCATATAGACACTGTAAAGTACCAAGATACTTAATAAGTAACACTTTACAAGGATTAAGCATAAGAGAGTCTACACCCTTATGGAAGGCAGACACTAGCTTGGGCCAGCACCTGCTGATGAATAGCTTGGGTTGCAAACGGGAGGTGACACGAGTCTTGATGCCTACTCAAAAGTTTTTACTTCTACCTGAATTGCACAGCTGCAGTGGCACCTGGACCAAGAGCTCGACTTCAGTAGTCAGTCAGAACAATGTTTAGTAATAGGTTTCCTTCCCCATTTTTGTTGTTCCTTTTGTGTTTCCTCAGGAAAGAACTCCAGGCCTGAATCTCTGTTTACAGAAACTGGTTTACCAACTATTGTAAAGTGTTACCTCTTGTATTTCATTCCAATTTACTAATAAAAAATATCCTTTCTGTCAGGAAAAAGCAATTTCCCTCTATCTGTGTCTCGAAACATAAGAAAACAAAACAGATGCTTGTTGCATTTAATAAAGAACATGCATATGCATTGGACTAACTTCTAGCTTATTTTTGTGTGATGCCAATATTTAATTATGTTCATTTTGCATTTGTAATTAGAGGGCAGAACAGATGGTGAAGGCGCAAAGTAAAGGAAAGTGTCCATTCATATAACCTGCTATGTGATGCCAAGAAACTCTTGTGCTCAGAGCCTGATCCAAGCTCTACTGAATCCGGTATGAGCATATCTATTGAATATTGGGGGTCTGGAGGAGGCCACAGAGCAGGGCTTTGCTGTAACCTGTTTTCCCGATGTGTACATGGTGAGTGTATTTCTTGCAGGGTTGGATTGTGTTTTCTAATTTTAAGGCAAATTTTGGTTCAGTTTGATGTGGGTCACCTTATTTCTTGCTTGCTTTTCTGTAGATAAAAATAAATTGCTTGTGAAAAATTAATTTTAATTCTGAACCTTAGTTGGGAAAAATGTCTCACTGTATGTTGCGTTCTAACAATAACAATTCATGCAGTTAACAGCATAAGTCACATAGAGAGCCAGATAAAACTTATTTAGATCATTTTCAATATCACTGAAAAGTGGAAGCTCAAACAGATTAAAACTTGGGCCCTGCATTTCATTCAAAGACACATAAAATTAACCATTATATTTATTTTACAAAGAATACATATTTTTATTTCTCTTTCAAATTAGCATATTTTTGTAAAAAATATGCCAATTTTAACCAAAGAATTTTAAATAGACCGAGTAGGCACAAATACATACTATATATAAAATGTCATTTTCAGTCAAATGAAATATTTGAATTGACCAAAAATGAATTTTTGTGTATGTGTGTTGTGTGTGGGTACTGAATGTTTTTTTAAGTATGATTCATCATTTGTCTGGCAACAGTCACAATAATATTTCTCCTGATCTCTGAGCAGGAAATGGATTGTCTTAATCAATACGTCATGAACTTTAGGTATATAAATGGCACTGCTGAGACTGGCAGTAGAATATTAAAGCACGTCAACAAATTCAAGAGAGTGTTCAGAAGAAACTATTATTTGAGGGCTTAAAAACATGCTTACAGTAAACAACTCAAGAAACTCGATCTGTTTAGCTCATGAAAAAGATCAAGAGGTGACTTGATTGTGATGTGTAAGTACTTTCACAGGGAGTACTGGCATAGAAAGTTATTAACAAGACCGATAATGGGAAATTAAAGCCTGACAAATGCATATTACGAGCAAGAAACATTTCTAACACACATGGTAATTAAGTATTGGAAGAACCTACCAATAGCAGTGTATTGTCCTCTGCCTCTTGAAGTCATCCAGTCAAGAATGAATGGAGGATGTAATTTAATCCAATAGTTTCTAGTCATCTTTGATTCGTAGTGGAAGGAGAAGAAAGAATCCCGATACAGTGAATTTAAGTTTATTGAAAATATGCTTCCTTTTCTCAATAATCTTTTGCAGATCCTCTTAAAAGGAGTCTGCCACTTCGAGTCAAGCACAAATTATTAGGCTCAACTCAGGGGAAACTGACTGTACAGATGTTCTGACTAGGTGGTCTCCTGGTGCTCTCTGACCTTTAAAATCCATGAATCAGGAATCTTTCATATATATGTATTTATTTATAAAATATCATTACACATAGGTACGACTGCATTGATTAATTACATATGCTTTTCAATAATAGGAAAGGACTACCAGCACAGTGCAAATAGCAAATTACTAACATTTTCAGGAAAAAATTGAGTGATCTTCAGACACAGAATTAGTCACTGAAGAGACCTGTGCATAATTTGGCAATAACTAATAAGCCCAAGAATTTTGCAGTCTATTTGAGAACAATTTGCAAAGAGAAAACAAAGCAAAATTCTTCAGATAAATTATTCATTTGAATTAGTCATTTAGCTCTAGTAAGGAGTTGTAGACTTTCTGAAAATATGTGGCAAGGGGATACAGTTTTAAAGAGGTTGAAGCAAAATACTCTGCTCTTCTAGAGCTTGTTTCATCACATGTTCTCAAGGCACTTAATCATTAATTATGCTGAATATTAATCATAACCATTTTACATTTGAATAAACTGAGGCACAGTGCCTTGCCTATGGTCACACAGCAAGTGGGGATAAAAGTTGGGAAAAAAGTCTATCTCACTAACCATTAAATATGTTTCCTGTCGCTATTCTTTTAGGCTTTGCTACACCACTACATTAAGTTTAATAACTTAACTTCTGAGGGAAACAAGCTTTATGTGACCACGTTGTCTACCTGTGTGTTAGCTGTAATAAAGGTATTATAAATTATATAAGTAAACTAATATGGATGTAATAATAAGCATTTAAAATACTTTTACCTTAGATTGATTTCTATTTTTCTTATTGGCAAATGCAAACAAATTTGAGAAGATAGAGATCTCACAGTTATTGAGAGGCATTTACCTGACCAGCTGTAGAGATCTTCAGTGCAGGTGTCTACATCTGAATCTGTCACTATACACTCTCTTTAAGGTCAGTGGCAAGAAATTGGCACATATAGGGTGCAATTCACCTCACCCTGGAGTTGGTGCTTACATTTGTCAGATGTGCCCCCCCACCCACCCCGAGTGCCCGTTCGCTGGCTCTCGGAGCAGCCCAGCGTAGTTGGTTCAGATGTAAGCAGAACGACATAGTCCTACGGGTTGGAAAAGGCTTCGGGGAGTCATCTGGTCCAACCTCCTGCTCAAAGCACCACCAACTTAGATAAGGTTGTTCAGGGCCTCATCTAGTCGATTTCTGAATAGCTACAAGGATGTCTTTGAGGGTATTGCTAGAGTGAGATGCAACAAACCCCACTGTGAATTGCAACAGTCCTTGAAAGAGGCAGCCTGACAGAGAATAGAAATACAAAGTAGTGTTGTAACAAAGCCGAGATGACCATGTGAGCTAAACCAATTTATTGAACACAAAGAGTAGAATTCAGTCAGCTAAACAGGTGCTATGGAGTATCTGTATCTGCAGAAAGGTGCAGGTCTCCCTGTCTTGCATCGTATCTGCCAATCTGTGCAGATTTCTCTGACACTCTTAAGGCATCTCAAGTGGCCCCAGATGCCTACTGCTTATGCAACAGGATGCTGCCCGGATTGTAGCAGCTCAAGATTCACACACTTGAACACTGAAGTCACCAGTGCGCGTGTCTGTGTGTGATCGAGGTGGCTAATCTCCCATTATTGTTAATGGACATCAAGCTACCCAACAGAGCCTGAAGGGGTATTTCACTCTGCCTAAGATAGACATGCATCTTTGAGCAACTGAATAACTTCCCAGATTTATTATTCTGTACTAAGTTTAATGCCAGTGCTTGAATCTGGAACTAAATCCCAGTTTTCTTGAGCTCCCAGACTCATCAAGCTGCCAGAATACATACCATTATTGTACTTTCATGGGATATATAATCCATGATTCTTAGGAAGCATGTTGTGAAGTAGGTCAATAAATGCTGGTGTGATATGTTTACAACTGATTAAGGTGACAAGTATGTTAAACATTATGATCTGGTGAAACAACTGCAAGAGAATGTGGGACTTTGGCTTCCAAGCATCTGCTAAAATTGGATGTGTTTGGATGCAGGCACAGCTCCAAAATTACTACCACAGTTACTGCAAAACTAGCTAAGAATCCTGATCAAGAAGTAAGATGCTTATTTTATATGCTGTTATATATAAACCAGGAGCAAGGGTAAAGAACGTGTCTTTGTAAACATTTGTTAATGTTGTGATTTTGAAAAGATGAAGCCAGTAGTCATTCAAATCCTGATCCCTTTTTCTTTCTTTCCTAGCTTCAGTTTTGATCCATCAATACCACCAATTTTTCCTCTAACTTCAGCTTTTGTTGGTTTTAAGGGCAAAGTTATGCCTTGTTCATAATTTGGAAACCATATTGCCTACATAATGCAATCTTTCTAGGAATGAGTTTACAAAATATTGAAGAGTCTGCTTAGCTTTAACTACAGTTTATAGAGGTGTCACTGTGATTCAGCACATGCTTAACAGTTCATTATTTCAAAAAGTGTGAGAGATCAAGAGATGCCCTTCAGACCTTCTCCAAATTGCTGATTTGAGTCCTTCTTTGGTTTAGAGAGCTCCTTATCTAGTTCCTGAAGGTTCAAAGGAGTATGTTTTCTGGATGTGTTGACCAGAAAAGATTTAATTTTAGTGTCAAGTGGTGCCTCAGATGCTTCCTATGACACAGGTTTCATTCCAAGCATTTTAACTCCAAACACAGAAGCAAAGTACCTTGTGAACACTTCCACCTCTTCCATGTCAACACTTCAAATTTTTCTGTCTATGTGCAGCAATAGATTTATTCCTGATCTATGAAATTATTTGTAGCTATTGTGTTTTTAAATGCTTTCTTCTTGTCTTCAAGTTTACAGGACACAGCTAACCAGACAATTCTTTACCTATTTCTATCAAGTGAATAAAAATCTGGCAAGTTGTTAAATTTTTAAAATGTTTGACTTATATGTTACCATACAGTTCTCATTCTTTATTTCTGCTTCCAGATCTCCTCTTACCTGGGATGGCTTCCTGGCATTATTGTTGATTCATACTTATGGGACCTTGACATTTAGGGCACTCTGGAAGCTGTCTATGAACAGTTCCCATTTTGGAGTTAGTTAAACAAAATCTTAAATGTTTTGCTGCAGTATAGCCCAGATATCTCCCCCTGGAAACAAAGCTACTTAAGAAAGGTAGTTGTATGAAAGATGCTCCAACCTAGTATGTATGAAAGGAAGTAATGCAGAAGCATTTATTAAAATAAAATTAAATAAAATTCCCTGTACATCTTATTTGCCGTGTTTCTTTCATATGTTGCTGCAAAATCTACTTTGATCTGTATGGTACATTGTCAAGTCATATGGCACTGTAAAATATCATCACTTATGAAAAAAGCACACATATAATTTAAATATGTAAGTAGCACAAGTATGCCACTTTTTTTGCTGTATGATAATAGATTACTATAAGGTTTCAGTCATGAAGTTAAACATCCTGGAGTAGTTAAACAGGAATTTTACCCCAAAGCAAGTGTATGAGCTATGTGAATATTAAGAAGCCAGATGACATGCACAGATAGCAACAGAAGCCTGGATGGATCAATGAGCTCTATCAGCTCTGTTTTTTTAAAGTACAAAGCTTTGAAGAAGAAGAAGAAGAAGGAGGGAAAAAAGAGTTATTTTAGGTATAAGGAAATTATTATTCTCATGAGAAACCTGATCCAGCACTTGTAATGTCTTTTCTCTGTTATTAAGTCACATCAATAATACTGTCTGATAACATTTTCCTTAAAGTAAATATAGTGCGAGTGCTATTAGTGTGATCATGTTTCCAACAGCAACACAATAAAAGGAAAAGATGCTTTACGGCTTGTTTAACTCTCTTAATAACATTTAAGTGATGATATATGTATTATGACAAGGCAAAATAATTGCTAAAAATAACATGAGGAAAATATATCTGCGAGCTTTTTTCTGTTATTTTTAAAAAATCAATCAGAAATATAAGGACGTTTAACAACTTCAGGCTTGTTCCTGTTATTTAAAGAAAAATCAATGGGAAATATAAGGAGATTCAGCGCTTTTGAAAGAACATGGTATCATCTGGAGGTTGTTTCCAGCCTCACAAATTCACTGACACATTTTCCTTGATAGTTTCATCTCAGATATTCCACCAGCAGTTATCCAGGAGAAATGTTTGCGGCAAATGTTATTTTTTAGTAAATCCAGTAAAAATTTGGAGACTGAGAATTTTGAACTAAAACAAAATATTAGCATTAGACATCTGATTAGAGTGATTATATTTAGCTAATCAGCTAACAGAAATAATACTACACCTACGCATTCAGGCCAAACCAGTTTACTCCTTAACCCTATAGATTTGTGCAATGCCAAAGTGTTCACACTGTGCATGTGTGTTATTTGTAGGGTACAGGCCTAAGATACTTCATATTTTGAAATTCCAATTTTTGATACTATTAGAAGTTTCAAACAATTTCATGGTTGATAAATAGTCATCAAAATGACTTGCTAAAACACTTCGGTTTAAGAAAAAACATATGTGAGAAATTGTTACCGGTACACAGTTTGGACCAATTTTCAAATCTCCTCAGTGGCCTACAGGACTATGAAATAACATAATCTGGAACTTGAGCAATGAAAAAATATGATTTTTGAAAAGTAATCCTTTTGGTGGAAGGGTGCGTGCATCCTGTGAAAATTGTGTGCCTCACTAGCTGGCATTTTAAGTATGGTTTTACAGCTCTGTCAGGCTATTCAAGTAGGTCAGTGAGGCAGCTGGGCAGAATTGAGGTATGCAATTTTGGTCATCAGAGCATATCTAGAATAATAGCCAAAGACTGTAACTTTCTAGCAGTCCTCCAGTTCTCCTTGCGGGTTCTAGTCATGTTCCAGAGAGGCAACTGCTGCTCGTCCCTGTGTTTGATGTGATGAACAGCAGAGCAAGTACACTGAACAGCTAGGTGGTGATTAGTTTACAGAGAAAGGAAGACAGATGTCATTGTGGCAATGGAGGAGTCCTGGATTCCTCAGAAAATTATTCTATAAGCCACAGCAAAGAAAATGAAACACCAGACTGCAATGATATAATTGCAAAGAAACTAGAAGGAAAAGGACAATGACATCAAGAATCATCAAAATGAGATAGAAGTATGCAAAAAATTTCATTTTCAATCTATCAATCTGGCCTACAGCAGCAACAAAATATCCACTGTCTAACTGAATGTGTCTCACTGAACCTTGAACAAACGGTGTTTTTTAACTATGTATGTTTCCACCAACTATCAGTGAGCAATTGTTGATTAGACAATGTCCGCCCTACATGCATTTCAGACTGGTCTAGTTCCAGTTTGCTAACATCCATTAGCTTCTCTTTGACTCAATTTCATCAAAAAGGAAAATATCTTGTACTCTCTAAGGCCTCACCATGATGTGCACTTCAACAGAGTAAGCAAGGACAACTGGGCTATTCGCTTCAGAAGTGCTAGGTCTTCTGATAACGAACTGAGACTCCAGTGCTCACTCAGCTCCACTCGCCTTATGTCTCTCTCTCACTGCAACCCTCAGTAATTTCTTCCCATAGAAGTATTTATATATTCTGAGCAATTACATAAAGTGCTCCTTGGTGGAAAACAAACAAACCAACCAGAAACATTTGTTAGTATGGACATATAAATAATTCACAGCAAGACAAGTTAGTATATGAACCACTAATTACTCCTCTGTAAGTTCACACCTGACCTTCCCCCTGGTTGCTTATTTAAAAGCATATACTTTAAGTTTTTTAAGGTCCTCTTCTTCAGTCATCAAAACACCTTTATAGTTCTTCCTTTTACTTGCCACAAATTTTCAACACCATGTTTGGAAGTCGACCTATAATCACAAGTGCCTCTGTGGTTTAAAACTAAGTGGTAACCTGTTAGAAGATAAATCTTACCTCAGTCCCTTGCTTCTTCCCCATCATCTTATTTGTGATTAATTTTGCCAGTTAATTTCTCTTCAAGCACATTGTGCATTCACCACATTTCCTTTGCAAAGTCCAGCTTCAAGCCGAATTTAGCTGTCCTTCTGGTTCCCACTCTTGTTGCAAAGGGAGATTCCCAAATGCCACTCTCTGGACTGTGCTCAGAGAACTAGAGAATACAGAGGAAAAAAACTGAAAATCCCAGTTTAGTCCATGCAGGTGAAATTCATTGGCTTACAAGCCTTGCTAACAATCTAAGTAAGTGTTAAATAATCTCAGATATCTATTTGTTCTTTTCTCGTTCCTAAACAATATAATAATATGCATATCAAAACCCATAATCTATTGTAAGGTGTAGATCTAGGGGAATTCTAAAGTCACTAGGCTTCCCCTCCAAAATTAAAAAGACCAAATCCACTTAGGAGATGACTTAAAGCTATTTCCTCAGTTTTATAGATGAGTCCCTTCAATGCATTTCTCCTGCATCACAAAAATTTGCAAGTTTAGGTTTTGTTATTTAATTCAGGCAGCAACAGATCATTTTTTAATTTCAGGACAGATTCCACACATGAGGAGATATATTTCCCTAATGTGATACTTTCTATTGTAAGTTGGAACAGTAGATAAGCAACTTGGATACAACACAACAGGCTTGCTTTGATTTATAGTCTACAGCAGAGGGCCAATATTTTTTTAGTAAACGGAAAACAATTTGGGGAAAAAAAAGCTCAAAAGAAAAAAAAATCACTTGGCATTAATTTGGTGAGTCAATTCATGATTTGGTGAGACAGCATTCACTGTAACTGCTAATGTATTCCAAAGCTGGACAAGCACACCAGGACTGATCCAGGGCCAAGGGAAGCTACAGATGGTTCTTCAGTAAAACTGGCATGGGATTAAATCTGACTGATATTTTAAAGCTAAGATAGAAAACTGGAGATGGGAAAGACAAATGTAAGATTCATTATATTATCCTGTGAGTGAATTCTAATTATTTCTAAGAGGTCAACAGAGCTTGATACTTAAGAATAAAGTGCAGGTTAGAAAAATAGTATGTGTTTTGAGTGTATGACTGGAAGGAGAGAAAAGGAAGAGAAAGCAAATTAACAGAGACTCTCTGAAAGAGTGCTAGATCACAAAAAGATTAGAAGAATGGAAGTCACTTCTTCATTTTGGCTTCAGTGGAAGAAGGCTGCTTCACTGTACTGTTTCTGATTCCTCCTGTTAGTACTGTTTCATTTTTATGAAGTCCTCCATTTGGTCAAGTTCACTCTGTCTTGGCTTGTCTCTGATCAAGTCTTTGGCTACAACATGTCTACGTTGGTTTTGGCTGGGCTTTGCAGATGGCAGCTTCTACTTTTCCCTAATCTTTCTTCATTTCTTGGGAATTGCAATGATTCTTCTCATTCTAAAATAAATAACTGAAATAAGTGAAATGAATATGCCCTGGAAGCTCACGTACTGCATGTTGGCTACAAGGGAGGATTAGGCACCTATAGCATCTAGACTTTGATAATGTGCATCTGACCAAATTTTTCTCAAACATGATATGCAAAAGCAAGACATTATGTCCTCTTCTCAAAACGTAGTAGCTAAATTCAATATAATAATGATAATAATGCTAACAATGATAGTAATGGTGATAATAATACTAATAATACAATAAAACTTCTTGAAAATTCTATTGTATTTATTGAAGACAATCAATCCTGCAGAAAAGCTTAAAATGCCAATCAAGACCTTAATACTCTTTATAAAACAAATAGTTGAGTATTTTTTTTCCAGCCTTGTATTAAAAAATAATGGAATCAAAAAACCAAGCAAATCAAACTATTTAAATTGCAGAGAAAAAGAATGAGGATTTCTGACAGGGATTTTAAAAAAACTGACAAAAAATCATGTTAAACACTAAAATTTCTTTGAATCACTTCTTCCTATTAGGAAACACTTTGTTGGGAAAATGCACATATTACAAAAGCTACTGATAATATTGCCACTGAATTAAAAATGTGGATTTCACAGAAACACAGAATCACAGGATGGCTGAGGTTAGAAGGGACCTCTGGAGGTCATCCAGTCCAACTCCCCTGCTCAAGCAGGACCACCTACAACAGGCTGCCCAGGATCATGTCCAGATGATTTTGTGTACCTCCAAGGATGCAGACTCCACAACCTCTCTGGGCAACCTGTCCCTATGCTTGGTGACCCTGAAAGTAAAAAAGTGCTTCCTGATATTCAGAGAGAACCTCCTGTGTTTCAGTTTGTGCCCATTGCCTCTGGTCCTGTCACTGGGCACCACTGAAAAGAACCTGTCTTTACACCCTCCCTTCAGATATTTGTACACATCAATGAGTTTCCCCTGAAATGAGTTTCTCCTCCCAGGCTAAACAGTAGCAGCTTTCTCAAACTTTCCTCATAGGACAGATGCTCCAGTCACTTAATCATCTTCGTGAGCTTTTGATGGACTCTTTCCAGTATCTCTCAGTTCGTGTCTCTCCTGTAGTGGGGAGCCCAGAACTGGACCCAGCACTCCAGATTTAGCCTCAGCAGAGCTGAGGGGAAGGATCACCTCCCTCGACCTGCTGGCAGTACTTTACCTAATGCAGCCCAGGATACCATTAGCCTTCCCTCCACCAGGATCCCCAGGGCCTTTCTGCCAAGATATCTTCCAGCTGGGTTGCCCCCAGCACACATTGGTGCATGAGGTTGTTCCTCCCCAGGTGCAGAACTTTGCAGTTACCTTTGTTGAACCTCATGAGGTACCTGTCAGCCCCTTTCTCCAGCCTGTTGAGGTCTCTCTGGATGGCAGCACAACCCTCTGCCACATCAGCCATTCCTCCCAGTTTTGTGTCATCGGAAAACTTGCTGAGGCTACACTCTCCCCCATCATCCAGATCATTAAAGAAGATATTGAACAGGACTGGACTCAGTATTGTCTTTTAGGGTACACCGCTAGTTACTGGCCTCCAACTAGACTTTGTGCCACTGATCACCACCCTCTGAGCTTGGCTGTTCAGTCATTTTTTAATCCACTACACTGTGTTCTCACCCAGCCCATACATCAACAACTTCTCTATGAGGATCTTATGGGAGACAATGTCGAAAGCCCTACTGAAACCAAGATAGACAATATCCATTGCTCTCCCCTCATCTACCAGGCCAGTCATTTCATCATAGAAGGTTGTCAGGTTGGTCATGAATGACTTCCTCTTCGTGAATCTATGCTGATTACTCCCTATCATCTTCATGCCATCCATATGCCTGGAAATAATTCCCAGGAGTAGGTGTTCCATGACCTTCCCAGGCATCAGGGTGAGGCTGACAAGCCTGCAGTTCGGTGGCTTCTCCTTTTTGCCCTTTTTGAAGATAAGAGTAACACTTGCTTTTCTCCAGTCCTCAGGCACCTCTCCCAATTGCCATGATCATTCAAACATTATCAAGAGTGGCTTCACAATGACATCTGCCAGCTCCCTAAGCAGTTACAGGTTCATCCCATCAGGGCCTATGGACTTAGGTGTGTCCAATTTGCTTACATATTTTCTATCCTGATGCTCTTCCATCAAGGGTAAGTCTACATTGCTCCAGGCTTTCCCCCTGGTCATCGGTGCCTGGGTTTTCTGAAGGTCAGTCTTACAAGTAGAGCCTGAGGTGAAGAAAGCATTCAATACCTTTGTCACCAGGTCCTCTGCTCCATTCAGCAGTGGACCCACATTTTCCACAGTTTTCCTTTTACCACTTAGGTACTTACAGCAGCCTTTCCTGTTTCCTTTTACAATCCTCGCAAAATTTAACTTCAGGTGGGCTTTGGCCTTCTTAACCATATCTCTGCATGCTTGGACAGTGCGTCTATTCTCAGGTTGCCTGTACCCACTTCCACCTTCTGTGTGCTTCCTTTTTATGTTTGAGTTCATCCACACAGGCCTTCTGACATTTTTGCCTGACTTCCTAATCATTGGGATGAATTGCTCTTGAGCTTGGAGAAGGTGATTCTTGGATATTAACCAGCTTTCTTGGGCCCCTCTTCCCTCCAGAGCCTTATCCCATGGGACTTTGAAGTGGCCAAAGTCTGCTCTTCTGAAGGCCAGGGTTTTGAGCTTGATTTTTGCCCTGTTTCCTGCCCTTAGGTTCCAGAACTCCACCATCTCATTGTCACTGCAGTCAAGGCTGCCTTTGACCTTCACATTCCCAATGAGTCCCTCCTTGTTGGTGAGTATGAGGTCCAGAAGAGCACCTCTCCTTGATGGCTCCTCTGTCACTTAGGTCAGGAAGTTGTTACAGATGCCCTCCAGGAACCTGCTGGATTGTTTATGCCACACACGGAAAAAAGCCTGGCTCTCCTGTCTTTACACCCTCCCTTCAGATATTTGTACACATCAATGAGTTTCCCCTGAAATGAGTTTCTCCTCCCAGGCTAAACAGTAGCAGCTTTCTCAAACTTTCCTCATAGGACAGATGCTCCAGTCACTTAATCATCTTCGTGAGCTTTTGATGGACTCTTTCCAGTATCTCTCAGTTCGTGTCTCTCCTGTAGTGGGGAGCCCAGAACTGGACCCAGCACTCCAGATTTAGCCTCAGCAGAGCTGAGGGGAAGGATCACCTCCCTCGACCTTCTGGCAGTACTTTACCTAATGCAGCCCAGGATAACATTAGCCTTCCCTCCACCAGGATCCCCAGGGCCTTTCTGCCAAGATATCTTCCAGCTGGGTTGCCCCCAGCACACATTGGTGCATGAGGTTGTTCCTCCCCAGGTGCAGAACTTTGCAGTTACCTTTGTTGAACCTCATGAGGTACCTGTCAGCCCCTTTCTCCAGCCTGTTGAGGTCTCTCTGGATGGCAGCACAACCCTCTGCCACATCAGCCATTCCTCCCAGTTTTGTGTCATCGGAAAACTTGCTGAGGCTACACTCTCCCCCATCATCCAGATCATTAAAGAAGATATTGAACAGGACTGGACTCAGTATTGTCTTTTAGGGTACACCGCTAGTTACTGGCCTCCAACTAGACTTTGTGCCACTGATCACCACCCTCTGAGCTTGGCTGTTCAGTCATTTTTTAATCCACTACACTGTGTTCTCACCCAGCCCATACATCAACAACTTCTCTATGAGGATCTTATGGGAGACAATGTCGAAAGCCCTACTGAAACCAAGATAGACAATATCCATTGCTCTCCCCTCATCTACCAGGCCAGTCATTTCATCATAGAAGGTTGTCAGGTTGGTCATGAATGACTTCCTCTTCGTGAATCTATGCTGATTACTCCCTATCATCTTCATGCCATCCATATGCCTGGAAATAATTCCCAGGAGTAGGTGTTCCATGACCTTCCCAGGCATCAGGGTGAGGCTGACGAGCCTGCAGTTCGGTGGCTTCTCCTTTTTGCCCTTTTTGAAGATAAGAGTAACACTTGCTTTTCTCCAGTCCTCAGGCACCTCTCCCAATTGCCATGATCATTCAAACATTATCAAGAGTGGCTTCACAATGACATCTGCCAGCTCCCTAAGCAGTTACAGGTTCATCCCATCAGGGCCTATGGACTTAGGTGTGTCCAATTTGCTTACATATTTTCTATCCTGATGCTCTTCCATCAAGGGTAAGTCTACATTGCTCCAGGCTTTCCCCCTGGTCATCGGTGCCTGGGTTTTCTGAAGGTCAGTCTTACAAGCAGAGCCTGAGGTGAAGAAAGCATTCAATACCTTTGTCACCAGGTCCTCTGCTCCATTCAGCAGTGGACCCACATTTTCCACAGTTTTCCTTTTACCACTTAGGTACTTACAGCAGCCTTTCCTGTTTCCTTTTACAATCCTCGCAAAATTTAACTTCAGGTGGGCTTTGGCCTTCTTAACCATATCTCTGCATGCTTGGACAGTGCGTCTATTCTCAGGTTGCCTGTACCCACTTCCACCTTCTGTGTGCTTCCTTTTTATGTTTGAGTTCATCCACACAGGCCTTCTGACATTTTTGCCTGACTTCCTAATCATTGGGATGAATTGCTCTTGAGCTTGGAGAAGGTGATTCTTGGATATTAACCAGCTTTCTTGGGCCCCTCTTCCCTCCAGAGCCTTATCCCATGGGACTTTGAAGTGGCCAAAGTCTGCTCTTCTGAAGGCCAGGGTTTTGAGCTTGATTTTTGCCCTGTTTCCTGCCCTTAGGTTCCAGAACTCCACCATCTCATTGTCACTGCAGTCAAGGCTGCCTTTGACCTTCACATTCCCAATGAGTCCCTCCTTGTTGGTGAGTATGAGGTCCAGAAGAGCACCTCTCCTTGATGGCTCCTCTGTCACTTAGGTCAGGAAGTTGTTACAGATGCCCTCCAGGAACCTGCTGGATTGTTTATGCCATACTGTGTTATTCCTTCCTCAAATATCAGGGTGGTTGAATGAAACCCATGAAGACCAGGGCCTGTGAACCTGAGGCTACTTCTGGCTATCGGTAGAGGGGCTCATCCACTTGTTCTTCCTGGTCAGGCAACCTGTAGCAGATACCCACTAAGTCACCCTTACCTGTCTTCCCTACCCATAAGGTCTCAGCTGACTCATCATCTATCCCCAGCAAGAGCTCCATGCATTCCAGCTGTTCTCTCACATAAAGGACAACTCCCCCTCCTCATCTTCCTGATCTGTCTTTCCCATGGAGCCTGTATCCCTCCATTGCAACCCTCCAGTCATGCAAACCATCCCACCACATCTCCATGATCCCAAGACCATAGCCCTTCAACTATTCTCTAATTCCTATTTATTCCCAATGCTGTATGCATTAGCGTACAGATTCATATCAGATTCACTACAGAAGAAATAGTATATCAATCTAATGACTGCTACCATCAGATAGCAGCACAATGATGAAAACTAGTTTCCAAAGAAAACAGACAAAATGGAAAGTTTTAAAGAATTACAAAATGCACAAAGTGAGACAGAATGGGTAAGTTTATTGTTTATTATAGTAGTCTGTGGAAAAGAGAGCTTATGGGACACACGAGACCTAAATACAGTTTTTCAAAAGAAATATTATCCCCTGTTCATGACAGAGGAAATTATAAGAAAGCTTTCCAGCCTTTTATTATATGGTAGAATATTCCATCAATGACTTAAGATCAGGATTTTGGCAGTCAAAATGAAAAGATAAGAGTTCAAATGCTGTGCTATTGTGTTTTACATATCTATCTGAGAGTCTGCCTGGCACTAGAAGTTTTCCATGGAAATTATTTATTCCAGCTAGGCAAATGCTCAGGGCATCAGTACTGAAAAAATTGTAGACAACGCAGTAGTTTAGGGGAGTGAGCATCAAAGAGCATACCTGCTTATGGACATAAATTCTGGGTAGTCACAAAAAAGGATTCCAGTCACAAGTCACTCAGCGATTGCAGTCAAGCCCCACACAACTTACATATATTTTGTGACAGTTTTATATGTTGTAAAGAGCAAATGAGTTATCCTTAGTTTGGCTGAGTTTTTGTAAAGACCATTATAAAAAGTTAGTGAACGTAACATACATAGTTTCTCTCAGCTTTCTCACTCATACTTCATGCCTTTTTTATTTTGTACGGCCAGGTAGATTTTCATGTCCTGTGAGATATGAATGAGAGGAACAGGAGTGGTAGAGGGGAAACCCTGTCTTGTGTGCAGTGTATAAGAGTCATGCAAATATATAACTACTCTTGTGCAGAAAAGAAATTACTTAAAGTCCGTATATTTACTATTAAAAAAAAGATAGTAATTAGATAGTATTAGTATAAAAGTATAAAATATGCCATTAGTTTTTTTTAATTCTGTGAAGTTTTGATTCTTTTTTCTCTCAGTTTAAAAGCTCTTGCAGGAAGAACATGTTTAAACATATACAAATTTATCCACTGGTCTAAGATTAAAATCCTAGCACATAAAATACAACAATCCGGAAAGACAGGATTCCTTTATATTTCAGAGAAAAAGATTAAGGATTTGTGTGATGATGAGTGGTAATTGCACTGTCAATTACTTGTGTAATATATTTCTTTTATTTGTAAGCATCTCTTAAGTGTTTGGATGGGATTCAACTGACTGCATGTCAGAATCTATAGCATAGATGTCTACATCTCTGTTAATCAATGTGGGTCTATTTATAGTTAATGGAAAGAAATAGACATTTCTAGAATGTGATTCATCTTGTCCCAAAGTAGACATCTACATTTAGTGAAAACTGTCACCTCTGGAAAGCATGTTTCTCTCATTACTGTAGAGGGAGTTCAGGATTATTAGGTCATATGTAGACACTCACAGTCAGAAGTAGACATCTAAAGTCAGGGGAGAGAAGATTTCCTTGTTCATCCTCTGTGCAAATGACCTAAATGTCAGGTGTTATCATGTGGCTTACCCTCAGTACCTGCTGTTCCAAATTGTAGGATATGCCTTGATATTCAATGGTGTGCAAATTGAAAACAAGGAGTCCTAAATTATAAAAAGTAAGATTGTTGAATACAAGACTACACTTCCTTTCATAGCTTTGCTGTCCTTTTGCCTCATATTGGACTGGAGCACTAGCAGGTAAGAATGCAAGCACCAGGCAGATTATGGGATAGCAGTTCGGGAATGTATGTGGGTGTTTCATTACCAGAGCTCCCCAGGTTTAAAACCTTACTGTTTAAAGCCTACAGGTTAAAGAAAACCTCTGTCTTCATCCAATTTGTGAAACTCTCTCCTTGTTTCCTTTATTTTTATAAAAACATTCTCATTTCCTTTACTTTATTGCACCATTCTTGCAAAATAAAAACCTCAATTTTCAGATTAATTCAAATACACCATACCCTCAAAGGGTGTATCACTCCATTCAGGGTTTCAACGTAAGTACTTGATCTCTAAGACTTTATTTAAATTGTGAGACATGGAAGCATTTCTGATCTCATGAGTCCATATGCACACACCTGACATGTCTTAACTGAATCCTGGGTGTAGAGAGAGAATTATCCTTTTCTTTCCGGTCTCAACTACTCCTGCCTTGTTTTTTTTCTGGAAAGATGGAAGATCATGTGCGTAAGCTAGATGGGAGCCCTGATGCAGTCTCAGTCCGACTGAGACATCTGATGGACTAAATTTTTAAGATGTCCCACAACATACATCTTCTAGACTTGGTTTCATGATTAAAAGCTTGAGCAGGCTGTGGTGGGAAGAGTCATCTCAATGACATCCCAGAATAGAACAGAACTGTTTTGTTTATTTTGAGAAATGATACACAAAACAAGTCCAGCCCAGAGTCGAGGGCAAGGAGTATGCATCACTGAGTTATCACTGTGGGTAGAGCTGGAAGTCCAGCCCAGAGTCGAGGGCAAGGAGTGGAGAAGTATGCATCACTGAGTTATCACTGTGGGGAGAGCTGGCTAGGCAGAGCTCAGTTACTCAAATTACATTTAGCCAGGTCTAACACATAGGGCTCCTCGGGAGGAATTGTCAGGTAAGAAAAGAATATACTGGTATGATTCTCAATTGTTTCTTATTTGTTAGTGGTCACTCTAACTCAGTGTGACAAGAGAATGACTGCAAGCAGGTGTGACTGAGTCCTGTCTGACTGAAAGGCAATACGTTTGCACAACTGCATAAGAATGAATACCATTACCGAGAGCCTGCAGAATGTGTATAAATTAGGGCAGTGACCTACGGGAAAAGCTACAGGTCCAGTGCCGAATGGCCCCAGATCTTGTGCATGTTTCAGTTTGAACCCATGTTTAAAAATAACTGGAGAGTGTACATTGGAAGCATATCTTACTCCATCTCCCAGAAAAGCCCTAAGGAACTGTGTATGTTTACAAGATTCCATTAGTTATACAGTGACTTTTTCCCACTAAATAGTACAAGAAGGTACTCTGCTGCCTATATTTTTTTTTTTATTAAATGTGATCGTGATTTAGAAGTATGAACATTTCATGGAACTGATTCATTAGCTCAGCTAGTAGAGCTCCATTTGTGGGTTTGCAACATCAAAACATTCCTGTTTTTCCATTAATTGATGTGTAGATGTTTACAGTACATCCACATATAAGTGGCAGCAAACTTCTGAAGCTGTTGCATGTCCGAGAATATTTGCGCATTTTGTCCGGTAAGGAATATTGACAAGTGCCAATGGGTGCAGTAAAATAAATTGACAATATAAAGCCAGCCTTTCTTCCTCACTGTCTGTGGGGATTAGAGAAACAAGGCACTGAACACAAGAGACGATTTTTTCTTTCCTGATGTAATAACTCTATGCAAATGATGTTTCAGGTAGCCTAGTAAAATTGGCATCTGAAATGGAAAGGAGGTAATTTAAAATCTAGCTGTGAATAAATTCATAGCATCTGATACAGAACGCTGTGACTAAGTGTTTAACTTTCAAATAATCGGTAATTTTATGTAAAGGTTTTATATTAAATTAATACATTTTAGGGCATGGTGTGCGTTTCAGGATTTCCAGCTCCCGCCCCAGAAAACAGCCATTAGAACCCAAGCTTCCAATTAATGGTGAGCTGCATGCAGTACAGCACTGGCTTAACAATTCTGAACAGAGAGGTTTGAAACTAGATAACAACCTGTGGGCTGTAAACAGAGTAGGCTTAAGTCTTGCTGATTTTAATGTGGTCTGATCAAGCGGACTGTAAATGAAAGACTCTGCTCTAGCTTGCCCACTAATTTGAATTGCGCTCATTTGACTTGTTTCCAATACCAGCATTATTACCTAAACATTTATAGTATCATAAACGAAGAATGAAAAATATCTTGAAAGATGTGTGGTACGTTTTTTCTTAAACTAAATATGCATGAAAGGAACATTCCTGGAGATGAAATGGAGAATTATGTAGAAAAAATAGGCTGCTCTCTAACACATTTCCCTTATTGTTTATGAAATTTCCCACTAATTGCCTATTCAAGCAACCTTTCCCTGACCCCTTTTTTTCTTTACTGGCTCTTTTTTCACCACATGTAGGGTTACTGGTCAGATGGATTGTGTTTAATGGGAGCTGAGGGACATGCAAAGTTCGGATGGAAGAAAACTGAAAATTAAAAAAATGACAACAATCTACTTTAAAAATATTTCAGAGCCCAGGAGGAACTGTGCTGATAGAGGTATCTGAGTGGGGAAAGTTTTTACAGATTGCAATACTGGCTAGATTTATTCATGTTTACTCCTACCAATAGTTACTGCACTATTATCACAAGCTCCTCAGCCACATTGTAGATATTTCTTCAGTAGGCCCTTCTTCCTTCATGGGACAAAAATTGCTTTCACGGGGTGAGATACCACAGTACCATAAGACATTTTGTGAAGCCAAGACATGGCTGATTATGTCCTTTTCACTGGCATCTAACTTTGCTGCTGCATTACCAAACCCTTAGCTATGAGGACAACGTCAAGATGGAAGCAGTAAGTGTAGGGACCAGCACCCCACTACAGGGAGCTCTACAGCTTCTGAGACATCAGGGCAAGTTTGAGGTGCTGCCTCACCACTCTGTATGGCTGCTATTCCAACATTGCCCCAGTTGCTGCTTTCATTGTCATTTCACTGTCATGAAAATACTGTGTAGCAAAGAAGGACTTCCATGAGAGTTTTTTTGCTGGAGGAGCAGCTCCATCTGGTCTCCTGGGGGTCTTGGGAGGGTGGAAATGCAAGGCAAACTGCTGGCTGCAAGGAGGGAACCAGCTTGGTGAGGGACTGGGTAAATCACAGGTCCTGGCTTGAGGCTTTGTCCAGATACAATGCTGGAGCTTCCCATGGTCACAAAGTTGGTGGGATGTAGAGGTAAAGGACTTTGGAGGCTTGCACTGAGACTGCACAGCTAGATGGACAAGGAGACTGCTCTGAGAGACAAGGTCAGAGGGTGTGGATCTGGCAAGAAGAGTACAAATCAGGAACACATATATCTCAAAATGATCTTATTTCCCTATGAAATGCACATGAAAGAATAAAATGAAATAGTATAAGGTAAGATAATATAAAATTAACAATAACCAAACAACTCCCTGCCCAGTCCTACTCTTCTCTGCAAAACAGATACTTAAACAAAGCCAGATAGATAATCAGCATTCTCACTGAGCAGAAACTGTTTGGCATTTTGACACCTGTTTTGATCTGGACATGCACAGCAGGTTATGAAATAACATATGAATAACACAGACAATATAAAAATGAAAAAAAATCAATATATAAATTTAATTTTGATTTACTCATATGGCATATCAACATTTTCTGAAACAAAGCCAGCTTTTGATGTATTTTCCCTCCATATAAAAAGTAAAGTTACTCCGTGGAATTAAGGCTGGAATTAATGCAGCCTCCTTTCCTGTGATTTTATGTTCTTTGAGCCATCAACCATCTGATGATTACAATAACCGCCATTCCCTTCTGCGTGCTCCCTGGTTAAGAGGTAATCCTGAGATGGCTAGTCTGGAGAGAAACCTGTGATATTCAGCTGAGCAGTCCTTATGTGCCTATTAAGTCATGCCTGGCAGTGGAGGTACTGCTCTGGATCCATCTCCTCTGACAACACACCAGTGTGCCTAAAAATTATGGAATGTAATTAACTTTGAGACATCTACTCCTTTTTTTTTTTTTTTCCAGTTTAATAAAAACTGCCCAGTATGCTGAGAAATTATTTAGGGAGACTGACAAGTGAGATGGATAAACAGCACAGTCCCCTAAGTTTACAGCTTTGCAGACCAAAAAAAAATCAGTTTGGGCATGGTTTGTTTGGGTTTTTTTTATTAAAAATGTATTTCTGTTGAAGTTTTTCTATCATGAGTACCTGATACTGAACATCTCCACTGCATGCGCTCACTGTAGGTTATTAAACACTGAGCTCTTTTGAAAATTGGACAGCTCATCGTAATCTGGCTCACAGTGCAACTGCAAAAAAAAGAAATTGTTTGCAAAAGCTTTCCACCAGAAACATTCTAAAAGAGTGGATATTTGTTCATGGTTTATCTGGAAAAAAAATGGTGAAAAAACAAACAAACAAATAAACAGACTGAGTTAATTGCCTAAATTAGTCAAAACAGATAACTAATTTGGCCCGCATAACTACAGTCCCAGATGAGTTTTTGGCCAGGACAGTAGTGCTAATATTTTTAAGCTTGCCAAGTATATAACAGGATACAGCCATTACAGGGGAAAGACCAACCCCCACCTCGCTACAACCTCCTTTCAGGTAGTTGTAGAGAGCGATGAGGTCTCCCCTCAGCCTCCTTTTCTCCAGGCTGAACAACCCCAGTTCCCTCAGCCGCTCCTCATAAGACTTGTTCTCCATACCCCTCACCAGCCTCGTTGCCCTTCTCTGGACACGCTCCAGCACCTCAACGTCCTTCTTGTAGTGAGGGACCCAAAACTGAACTTTCGCTCCAAGTCGAGACAGCAGGTCTATTTGCAGGCAGGTCCAAACATGCGAGGTGCTGCTTCACGCCTGGGCCAGGGAACGTCCGAGGCTGCCCATTGCCTTGTGACCATGACCGCTTCCTGCTGCATCCTGAGCTCTCTGGAGACCTCCTGTGCAACCCTAACCCGGCCTGACCCCGACCTCGTTTAACTTGTGAGAGCTGACGAAGGGTTGTACAATCGCCCTATATGGCATAGTTTCAGCTTAAAGGAATTTACATAAATCCCGATGGAAGAAAGAATGCTTGTCGTCTATCCGGTAAACAAGAAACCAGGAATCCTGTGTTGGAGATGTTTGGCTGAATGTCTACCAGTTTTCTGCATTATTTGTAGAATGTCTCAAAGCTTGGAATTTCCACCTCACCTTATTCTGATGTTTAATTTTTTAATTTTTCTGTGCTTTAGAATGAAAATCAATCCCAAGAAATAGGAATCATAAAAATATAATAATTCCTGTCCAGAGCATTATACTGCATTTTATTATGCAATGTGTATATTATTCACTGCATTGTTTAGTAAACTATATTAGTGACATCTCAAAAGGTAACAGTGAAATAAGAAAAATGGTCTATTAACTTAAGAGTGTTTTCAAAAACTTTTATGGGCCACTAGTCCGTCATACCTAAAACATTTTTTTCACAACAAAGCAGCATTAGCAAAGCAGTTTAGCTAATATCATTAGCTATTTCTTAAAAATTTGCTGAATATATTGAATATTTATATTAGTGCCTATCAAAAGCTGACTGCAATAATTTTCAAAACAGTTTTTTAAAAACTGATTTGTAAGATAGTATGACATGGTGATGTGTTCATATTTTTCAGCTGTCTTGAATGCACACAGTATACTTTATTTATTTCTTGGGATAAAGGTGATCCATAATTTCAAAGAAAAATTCTTAAATGTTAAAAAAAAGAGAATAGTATTGGGATTACATGTGATGCAATTCCAGCCAATAAATGAGAAGAATTTGTAGAGAGAAGTGATACCAGGTTTGTCTACTTTGTATTCTTGGATTACTAATCCTAAACCAGGACTATTAGAACATGAAATAACGAAGGTAATTAACTTTTTATAATGATTAACAGATAGCATTTACTATATTTCCCAGGTTTCAGAGCAAGTATTAACTTTTCAGGCATCAAGCAATGAGCAGTGATTCAAGGTGTCCTAAACTTCTACTACAGACCTTTACTCCTTATTAGGCTAAACCTTTAATTATCACATCCATTTAATTAACACATTTAATTAACACATCCATACCATTTATGTATATGAAGCTCTGCAGGATATCTCTCTTTTTCTGTTGGCAGAAATGAAAACATTTTTTTGATCCACATTCTTTGCAGTTTATAGACTAGTCCTTTATTCCACTACCATGAAAACACTGAAATCTACAACCAGAACAGGAAATTTCACACACACCTCTCTGTCTAGAGTACAGCAACCACAACGGTTTCGTTATCCTCAGATGCTATGTGCAGCGACTGGTCCTTACAGAAAGGGATTGGGTTTGTTGCTTAGCATGTTCCAGTTGACTGTAATTGCTCAATGCCTACACATATTTCTTAATCTTGCAGGCTTACTTTCATAGTAGATCTCCATTTGTCTACCACAGCAGGAAGTTAAACCAAGTTCCTTGTAATTGGTTCATTTCCTTAGGGCTGAATTACAGTTTCTACATTTTGAAGCACAGGGGGATGGCTAGCAGCCTTGGCTTTTAGCTGTGAAGAAGGAGGTGTTATGACTGGAAAATGTTACTGTAGGAAGTGAACTTCAAAGCGCAAAGGAGGAACAAGTGCCAAGCGCCCTTTTGACAGGCACCTTAACCACCACATAAATAGACCTCCCACTTAACTAAACTCACAATAATAATGAATTATACCATGGGAAAACTGTGCCCTTTTTAGCTGTGCAACTGCAGCATCTTTGCTTTCCCAATATACTATACATATAGGTATATATTTACCTACTTAAAGACTTTGCCTCTATGTGGGGATGGCAGACACCTCACTTGCAATATAACCCAGCTGGAGTACACATACCTACACAAACTAACACACGGCTTTTATGAAAAATTACTTTTGGTTTTGCTGGTTTTCCTTAGAAAAAGCTGACAACATAGTAAGAAAACATACATTGACGTTTATTTATCCCTTTCAACAAGAACAGCACAAAATGAGCAAAACTGAACAAAACTATAGTTATTTCTGCCTTTTTTTGTATACTGCTTATTTTCTTTACTGTCTTTAATTTCCTTTCATGTATTTTATTTAAGAGTTTAATTTGTAATCAATAACAATAACATTTCTGTGGTCTGTTAGGAGGTTTTGTTTGGGTTTTTTAGATATTCTGGTTCATGATGTTGAGAAATTATTTCACAACAAACAAAACTTTTTTACTTTCCTGTGGGTTTTAAAAATCATTATGGGAAAATGCAGTTTTGTTTGTAATGTAAGTTATTTTAAAGTATTATTTTCTGTTAGTTTTAGATTTCTCTTCTGAGCAACCAAAAGAAATAAAAATTATATTCTTTTCCATTTGAAAAGCAGTTAAAAAATGTGAGAAATTGGAGAAAAATCTACTTTGACATAACATTGCTATTTGAAATTTGTAGAAATTTGGTAAAATTTTGGTAAATAGAGGTATTTGGTAAATACAGGAAAGCAGATCTTCTGTAGTTAACAATTTACCCACAGGAATACACTTTTTTTCCCTGATATAAAGATAAATCTTTTTTTCCTTCATTAATCTCTTAATTCATTTCAGACCAGCCATTCTGAAGGTGAAACCGCTAGAGGAGGGGAAGAGAGATTGTTAATAAGTTCCTACATTGCTCAGGAAAGATGTACTGATGTGGTTAAAACTGTGCAATCCACACTTCCTAACTGGGACACAGTTATTTATAGGTGAAACAAGACTTTAGGTGAATAAAAATGTTTCTTGGTAAGGAGAGGAACAACATGTTATTGGTTTGGGACATCTTTATGCTGTTGTGGCTATACTCATGCTATGGGATGTACATATTTTTATTCATTCATTCTTTTTTTTTCTGTGTGTGAAGAGTTTACCTCACTTAAAAATGATTTGTCGTGATAGCTGTAACTACTTTTGTATATAAATAAAACTTGACAAATGTATCTGGCTGAAAAGACCATTATCTAAATGAACATTTACATTTTGGGAGTTACCTCCAGAATAGGTCTAGGCCCTTTTCACAAGATAAAGGAAGCGGATGCCCCATCATGCCCATGTAAGATACCCACATGAGAGAGTTGAAACCTCCTCTAAATCAGGCACGAAAGGTATTTGAACTTCTGTGCTTTATCTTCATACTTCTCAGCAGTCACTTTTCAGGTTGTTGGATTTAGATTTTCAGCTTACATTATCCATTCTCTAATAGCTAAATGATTATTTTATTGTTTATAAAAAAAGGAAAAAAATCACTTCCCCATACCAGAATCCCCTCTGCCCTAGTGATTACAACATTCTTAAAAAAGATAAGAATTTCAAGTCCCTGAACTAAATTTGGTCCCCCAACTAAAACTGACTAAAACTGACTATTTATATTGCAACTATTTATATTGCTTTAATTAGGTCCTTGTAGCTTTCTTCTGTATTTTTCCTGAAGGTGTTATTTCTCACTCTACCACAGTTGTGGTAGAGTGCATAAAAACATATTCATAAAACCAACATAAATGAAAGATATAAACAACATGGAAAAGTTCAGGTATCTGTGACTGCATAACACTCTTGTTTCTCCATCTACAGAAAAGGTTTTTCACACAGTTGAATGTGAATAATTGCTTGTTGAACAGCAGCATAAGCAAAACACAATACATCACATGCTTCAAAATCTACTGCTGCTAAAGGCATGAGGAGGGGAGACATATTAGCCAGTGGGAAGAGTTCTCTGGACAGCTCAAAAAGTTTGCAAAAACCACATCCCACATCTCAGGTCAATAACCATATGTGTTCTACCCCACCTTACAACAGAGTCCTTCAACAAAGCGCAGAGGAAAGTCCACCCCACTGACCTCCTCAGTAAGTGGAAAAAAGCCTTCTGAATCTCAGGGCCATGGGACTGCTTTGAGTACCTGCCTTGGTGATACATGCCAAGTGATTACTTCAAATCATGTACTACCATTTCTAGAGATGGGAATGGATAAGCTCTTAAAAGAGAGGCTAAAATGAAGATATGCTTCCTCTCCTTGACATTGTATGATAATAATAAGGAAAAAGTGTGTGTGTTCCCCCAGAGACACTGAAAGGTGATGTTATCAAGTACCAGCAGATATCTGTCCTGATCTACAGAAACAGACCAATATAGCCAGTCACTATTTGTGGATAACCCATGGTTACCTTATATCCCCCAAATCACCTGACTGCTCTCCAGCGCAGACCAAGCCCCAAGATGTCCCAGGAACCATCAGAATGACTCTGTCAACACTCACAGAAGAGGTTGTCTGCACAGCTATCTGTGACCCCAATCACCAACCTCTGGCTCTATTCACATCCAGGGAAAACACCCTTCATGACGCTTCAGGGAGCTGAGGGTCTTCTTTCCAACTTGGCAGAAGGCCATCTCATTAAAATACCAGAATAAGCTTTCCAGACTGTTTTTCTACCAAATATCAACTCATGTAGGTTTCCGTAAGAAGCTTCATCTTACAAACCTTTGACAACAGGGTGCTCTGCAAGGTCTGCCTTCCTTGTTCCTCTGTGCTTGGTCATGCCAGCGTGGCGGGGGAGGAATGCCCCAGTGTGGCTGGGAAAATATTGATCTCTTGGGGGGGAATGGGCATCTAGCTGGGACAGAGGAACTGCACCCACATCTGAGTAGCCAAGAGTTGTCTCTGCAACAGGGCAAGTCACCCAAGCAAGTCAAAGTGTTCAAATTGACTAGACAGCGCCACTGACAGTCTTATGGCTGAGTGACAGAGTGATGATGTGGGGATACCAAACATCTTGTTTCTGAGACAGTTCTACCACTCTTGCAAACAATAAATAAGAAAGGTCTTGAACACAAACATTCAGGCAACAGTGATGGTTGTGACTCCAGACTCGTCTCATGCTTCCCCTTCGCACCTGCTGTTCTTAATCCAGATCCAGAAGATTTAGAAAGGTTTCTTTCCCCAGATTAGGCTATAATCCTGAAAACATTTTGGTACATCGCATGTATACCGACCAAAATCTCATGGGCCTGTTTGCAAAACCAAAATTATAAATTCTGCAAGTTCATTTTATAATCACAGACTTGGGGGCTACATGGACAGAAATACGTTTTTGTCCTCTGATATTTTGCACAGTGGTGATTTTATTCTCACAAATGAATTCACAATAGTTTTATAGCTGAGAATGTACTATTTGTGTGTACAGGGCCGCTCAAGCTACTGTCTGGGTAGTTAGAGTTGCTAGATTATGTGGAAAATCACTTATTTAACAGGATGTTATTAGACCTGTTTATTCAGAAAGAAGGATATTTTTAGAGCTGTTGTCCAAACAGATTGACTGCAGGTTTGCATTTGGGCGTCATAATACATATTGATAATATTTTGTAAAGATCCTTGGAATTTGTGCTCTATTGATAGAAAGACATACTTCTTTCAGAAAGGAAGCAAAACTGGGGAACTGCCATTAGACTTAGATAAAAACTGATATGCCTCTTTTATGCCCAAATATTTCAACTTTAATAAGAGTTCCTGCTGCACATACCGTATCAATTAGAAGACCAGGCTTTCGTCCCTTTCCTCAATACTTGTTTATTGTCTCTACTGGTGATGCAGCATTATCACCCCTAAAACTGAAAAAATGTATTTCTTTTAAAAAATATGACTTTGTTTAAACAGGACTGCAGAAGCATGAAGCATTCTCAGTTTCCTAATGTTCAGAAGAGACTCAAGATGTGCGCCTGGCCCTAACAGATTGTTCCCACTCCCTTACCAGGAAAATGGGAACATTAGAGGTAATTACAGAATTCCCGCAGCTCCCACTGACAGCAGGATCATGTTGTATCCCTACTCGGTAAACACAGACTAAGAAAGTGCCTTGCAGAGCTCCCAGTCAAAAGAGACAAGGCAAACCAAAAGCAGGACAAAGCTTTTTTGCTTTGTCATAATTGCCATTTTTACTACCAGAAGAATAACACTACTTATATACATATAACTATACCATAATTAGTACAACCACAGAAAAGAAAATACGCAAGACAAAACACTTGGAAAGGAAAATGAAGGGCCTAAGTAAGTTATAAAAGACTTTTTTTGCCACTTTAATCATTTACCATTAATGCTTTATAAAAACAGGCATTTTGTTTAAAATAGTTCAGAAAAAATAAAGAATGTGCCTTTCTCTGCCCATGCATGATTGAAATCAGAGTGTAAAACAACAATAACTCAGTTAAGGGAACTTCAAAAGATCTTGGCTCAAAATGCCTAAAATGATTTGTTTAAGTGGGTGGAAAATTAGATACTAGAGCTCCCTGTGCTTTCATACCAGAACTCAGGTTTACAGTGTTGAGTTTTCTTCCCTGGTAACTTATATTAGACACCAAAAGTCTGGCAACAAACAAATCTTTCTACTATAACTATTTAATGTGTGTACTTATTTTTGAGAAAACATTTTGTTTCTCTTTTAGAGCACTTCAGGCTTCAGAAATGTTACATGAATTATGTCTTTTCATTTTTTAAGTATGCGACTGCTTCCAGGGACTGACTGAAATCTTCCAGCTCCCTTCATCATCTGTTGGATCCCAACAAGTCAGGGTGGTTACCAGAAAGGGGAAAATATTCTAATATTATTTTAAATTCTTCATTGGAGAAGAATTCCAGTAAAAGGAGAAAAATAGAAGGTCCCTTTCATTTGAATGTTTTTTTATAATCAAGGTGCCCCTGCCAAGGATAAATTATTTGCCATTGCATCCAGTCAGTCGATCCTGGGTTTGGGATCCTTTTCCTCATGGTAAGTATCTTTACATACAAGGCACTCTGTTTGTTAGGGAAGTAACTCACCGGTCTCTTCCCCCCCCAACGAAAAACATTCCTCAATAGCCACTCAGTATCACTCCTTGGTCATGGGCTTTTCTGCACTTCCTAGCTTTCTGGAAGAGAAAGCTGACAGGAAACTTGAGTGCCCCCTCTATTCCACTTCCCAGTTTACACAGTCAGAAATTGAGCACATTGCTACCTTACCTGAAAACATAGCCTTCTCTTCCCTAGGAGATTTCCTGCTGTGGTGTCCCCAGAACAAGTGTTTGTCAGGTACTGGGGGAGCCCCCCAGACCCGGTCTTCACCTGCCGTTGCAGGACAGAGGTCTCTAGAAGGCCCCATGCCATATGACCCCGAGTGTGTCTCAGGCTCCTGGTGGCATCCAGCATATCTTGTGCTGCCAACATAGGCACTCTTATTCAACCAAATCAATTTATATAACATCTAGGGTTTCTAGGTCTCAAGGCTATCACCTTCATGTATGGCTGGAGCAATGGAAGCAGGCAGCTGTGTATTTTCTTCTCCCATGTTTCTAACTGTATAGGTGCATGTCACATTTAGTTCAAAAGTGCAGAGGGAGCAAAGGCACAGTAATCTGTGCTTATCCATGGAAGCATTCTCCATTATTGAGCACATCAGAAAAATGGCAATGTTCTGCTCCTCAAAATGTCTGGCTCTGAATGTGGGATGTCTCCAATCTTTTATATCGCTCTTCCTTCTCTTTCATTTGTTTGGTTTTGCTATTAGGAGCAAAACCTTTGAAACCTGGGCATCCACTAAATATTTCCCACACAGAAATACTGGTGCATGCGCTGGACATGTTGTCTACATTCAGACCGTAAAGCCAGCACTGTCTGAGATACTTCAGACTTACTGCACAGGCACAGGTTCGTCTCAGGGAGCACCTGCAGCATGTCGGGTGTTTCCTAGGACTGCTGTATAGGCAACTTCATTCACAGATGTTCAAAGACTGGGCGTAATACATGCCATGATTTTGGTGTTTTCTGAAAGGATTCGCTGAGTTCATACAGTAGAACTGTATTGCATGGGTGGTGTAGACTCATCTGGGACCTCTGGATGTGTGGCAACTTCTCAGACCTATTGTGAATGCTCAGTTGCATCTGACTTGAAAGCTCTAGCAAAATCTCTGTCAGTCTTGGGGGGAAAAAAGGAAAAGAAAAAAAAGAAAATCCTCTAAATCCAACCACACAAAATCTTGTGGGGGGGGGGAAGACTTGGTGGGTGATGTGCCAAAGTGAATGCATTTTCTTACCCTTTCTGGTCTGACACTATCAGTACATCCTCATCTTTGCATCCAGCACAAGGAACACCATGCCATAGTCCTCTCTTGCCTTCCATACTCTCTTTTCTTTCACCAATAATCTCCAACACAATTTAATCAAAAGGTCTCAATTCTTGTTTTAAAGACTATTGTAGTGGTTTCTGCACAAAGAAAGGTTGCTTTAAATCTTTGGGATAAAGGAGATTGCAGTGGGAGGCACTGATAGGATGAGATGAGCCAGCTGGCAGATTTTATTGTAACTGAGGCAAACACCAGTTTCAATATAATCAGCCAGGAAACTGGAGCAGTCCTTGAAAACTCAGGACATTCCCAGAAATAGTAACATCTGGTCATCATAAAGATTACATTGGTAGATTCCAGTTATATTTGAGATAGGAGCTCTGTAAGGCAAGCACTTACAGCAATTGTTTCATTTCTTTCTTTTTTTTTTTTTTCTGCAGTACTTCTTGAACAGCTTAAATAGGAAACTTGATCTTCTCTCGGTACTTTGCCATTGTCCGCTTCACAGCAAATTTCCTCTGAAGCTCTAACTCGGGTTTATTTGCTGGAGTTTCATTTCCCTGTAAAACCTGCCCTGCAACATGGAGAGGAAATTAAGGTACTGGTCTTTCCGCTTTTCCTCTTCATCACTTTCCCTTGTGGTAAGAAACACTGATTAAAAAGAAAAAGTTTATTTAGCCAAAGTGAAAATCAATAGCATCAGTCAGGTATCTGTTAAAAATAAATAAATTATACCTCTCTTTGGCTTCTATCAGCTACCTTTTCTTTGCAGGACCTGCAAGCAAGACTTAGTAACAACTCTCCCTGGCCTACCTGCCCTAGCCCTAATAACTTTCTGGTAATAAATTAAGCCTGGGATTTATTTATTTACTCTAGAAGTGCTGCTAACTAAATTGCTTTTGCAGTATAAGACAGTACTTGTTCATAGCTAAGTAGCGCTTTGTGCCTGACAACAGGTTAATGGGCCAAAACAACTCATTTTGAGAGCGTTGGCTGTTTTGGTCCAGCAAACTGGTTCCAGAGTCTCACACATCCCACATTCCCTTCACCCATCTGGACTCTGCACGGACAAAGTTTTCTTTCATATAAACTGTTTATTGTTCTGTGAGATTGATGCCGTTAATATTGGCTTTCAGAATGACAGATTAGCATCACCAGTTAATCAGGGCTATTAGCAGATAAATATCTGTAATTTAATCACTACAGTAATTTCTTTTCCAATAATAAGATTTACAAATGCAAGTGATTAAGTAATTAGCTTACATCTCCATAGATTACAATTCCTCTGAGCTTTTTTCTCTCACTTTTTTTCCAAAAGATTTCAGTATTTAATTAAAGTAGCTACTCCCTCCTTTACGTCGTCTTTGTAAGCACATGTGAGAAGTGGGGGGTTTTTTCAAACCAAACTGCACCTTTTTTACATGATCTCACAAGGAACCCCCACTTCCAAACCTCTCCTATCTCTCTCCAAGGGTTAATACCCACCCTGCCAGTGCTTAGCGGCTATAATCATCCCCAATACCTTTCCCAGTCCATGCAGCAAGTGGAGTGCACAAGGGGAAAGAATAATTTACAGGAAGGGGGGGAAAATTTCCAATGGAAAAATTGTGTGCACTTGATAAAATAAGAGCCTGGCTTGCTAAAACAGTCTATCCAAACACTTCTCAAGGATCCCTTTGTTGCTCTTCCACTGACTTGGCCCTAGGGCAAAAGGCAAGTTCTACTCCTTCCAAACTTATATTCTCCTATTTGCAGAGTAATTTGACAGTTACTGTTAATTTCCTAAATGCAACATGAAAGCTGCAGAAGGAAGCCTGAAAAAAGGGCGGGGAGGGGGGGAAGGAGAAAGAGAAATTCATAAAGAGCAGCAGAGAATATGGGCAAAATTGCTTCCATGTGTGGTGCACAGGCACAGCTTGGGCAGAGATCTGTGGCCTTCCCAGAGTTTGACCTCTTGAGGCAGTGCCAGTTTGCTGGAGAAAAGGCATTGCTCTTTAATGAAGGCCTAATTTTTATTGCCACTCCATCGACTTCAAAGTGCTTCAGGTTGCCAAACATAATTTCACTGGAGGTATTTTCAGGTGCAGAGCAAATACTTCATAAATAATTTCCTCGTTAGATTACAAATTCCATTTAAAAATGGGAATGGGGGGGGATAGCTTTTCTAAGGCTTTTTTGGAAGCTGATTAAAAAATCTCTCAGAGGAGTTCTTTATTACTTTCATTCTGAAAGAAAATAATTAAACAGTTTTAAATTTTTATTTATATTTTTAAATGAACATGCAACTTGGTGAGATGACCAAGTACGGTGGAGATGTTTTTAATACACTCTCAATTAAAACTTATAATCCGAGGCTCTGGGTGCCTATTCCTTTTCCTTCTCCTCACCCTCAATTTGCTGCTAAGCCCAGTGACTGCCAGCAACCCAGTGGCAGCCTCGTTGGGGCCCCAATTAATTATGTAGATCTGTCACGCTTCTACATTTTTCATCTGTTTACTCTTCTCCTCAAGTAAAAATGTCTGTAATTAAAATACACTTCCGTACACCCTCTTTATCACATCCTCCTGTGAAGCCAGTGCAGGGAGCTGCTGAAGCTGACAAAGTGCTGCTGTCAGTCAGAGGCAACGGGGATGATTTGAATGGTGTTTATGTTTAATGCACTTTGTGAGCCGAGACGAGCCCGCAATCAAGGCAGAAGGGAGGCTGGCGGTGAGGAGATGGAAGTCAGGAGTGGTGAGCTCCCATCCCAGCACTCCCGATGAATTACAGTACCAGTGGTCCGTGCCCCCCCCACCCGCCTGTCACTGCAATGTCCCTGTCAGAGCTACGGCTGTGATGCTGCTAAAGTTTAACGCCTTAACGTTTGTAAGCCACCCTCAACTCACTGAGCAGAAATAGAAATGCCAGTTAGTACTTGGGCGCATAGCAGGTCTATCGCTTTTTAGTTCTAGTCTGCTTTCTCTTGCTAGTAATTCTGCAAATGTAACTGGCTACAGTTTTTCACAATTTCCTCTCATGAAGGTTCAGTTACCCTAGAACATGAGGAACAAGTGAAAACCATTTATAAGCAGAAAAGTAAGGAATTACTGATAGTTTTGCCAATGTTAAATTCATTTTCCATTTCTTTTTCTGGAGAGCACTAGTTGGAAGATGAAAGTTAGCATAAATATTGCAGAAAGCATTTTCTTCTGTTGTCACCTTGAAAACCAGCTGGATTTGCTTAGATTATAAACTTTTAAAACTGATATATATCGGTCTGTATACTGCAGCTGTATACCTGCAGTAGGTCTTGTTAGAGACTTCTTATCTCTAAACCCACACTGAGCAGGCTCCAGCCCCCAATCCTTGTGTCTGAGCCTTCACTTGACTACACTGCAACCACCTAAAAAAAAAATAAATTCACAGGTCATATTAGGAGTGGTCATTTTGTTGCTTCAAAACCAGTGAAATGGGAAGGGAGCTAGGAGTTACCTTCGACCCTACTTTCTTACTGATCAGGGATAAGCGTACGCACTTCATCGTTTCACACCTCTGAAGTGCAGAGCCCGCTAGCATCCCACACCTACTTTACAAAATAAGACAGCTATGGAGCTGCTAAGGGTTTCTTTTCTGGTGGTTACTTTGGAGTCTGTGTCTCCCACTCAGGATGAATGTCTCAAATAAGTGTACATACTTGACTGCTCTCTACAGCAAAGAGGCTACAAAAATAAAGCTGAGATTCATGGTTTTTCATGTTCCTTTGACATGTAACAAAGGCTTGGCGTAAGGCACTGAGAAAGTAGTTGTAACTCAGAGAGAGTAGCAGCTTTCTATTTTCACCAGTTATTGCTTTAGCTTAAATTATACAGATATGTGTGATGGATCTAAAAAGATCTCTGATTCAGACAGCTGGGAAACAATTTTGTCCTTCAGTCTAAAATAATTGTGTTGGAAAAAAAACAAAAAACCAAACAGAAAACATTAAAGAAATAGCCAAGATAAAACAAAGCTTAAAATGAAGAGACATTCTGCAGCTAGGAGAGACAAGAAATATGTTGCTTTAGTTATTCTGAGCACAAGAGACACTATTCAAATATACCAACATCCACGCCACTTTTGCTGAGGAGAAAGGACAGCAGAAAAGATAGATGAATGTGAGAAGTGGCAGAATATCTTTTTGTGTTTTTTCACTGGCTTACTAAGATTGTGGGTTACTTTGGGTGCATCTGCATTAGCATTTCAATTCAGCTCTGGAGTCTGTCTTTCAACCAAAAATCTCCAGGGTTTCCCCACTTGCTGTACTTTGGTTTGTACCATAGAATGCTTCAGAGTGCTAAAACAACATCAGATGAAACTAAACCAAGGGACGCAGTCCAGGAACGTCTAATGTGGTCTAACCTTTAACAGGAATTTAGTTCACAGGGCTGACTTAGTCAGTTCACAGACTTAGTCCAAGTTAAAGCTTTCCAAACTTCATGCAGCGTGAACATCAGTCCTTCAGCACCAATTGCTTCACTCTGTAGACCTGCTCCTTTTCTTCTTTACTATCTGCTGCCTGAGTGATACCAGGTAACACTATAACACCACACAAGGCAGGACTGAGGTTGCATTAGTTGCTTGTATTCTACCACATCTTAAATTCAATTCCAAACTTATCTTCAGATATTTTTATAGCCTTTTTTTTTTTTTTTTTTTTGCAAGCTATTTGCACTTCTGCGCTGTGTCAGAGGGGAGAGGACAGTCTGAATTGGTAAGAAATTGTTGAGAATTGTGTAATACCAAGTAGAAATTTAGGCTTCACAGAATGAGTAGGTGGAACCCTAGTGGAAAGGAAGGCTGTTGGAGAACAAAGCACCATCTGCATTGCTGGCCATTCAAAGCTGGGAAGATGAATGAAGTTGCAATGGAAATTCAATGTAGGGCCATTTTTTCTGAGGAGATAGCTGAACTTGGTATTTCCATTTATCTTCTCTTTTAAGTCTAATTTAAATTCTAATGACTAATGTTTTACATGAGAGGTCCCTGCTACAGCGATAAAAATATTGGAATTTTTTGCTACTATTGCACAGTACATTGCTATATTAGCCAAATGTTGCTGTGATACAGCCGGGTTCAGATCATATTATATATAATACAGAACGTCTGCAATTTTTCTTGTTTCCCTGGTAACAACTGTAAATGCACTAACTCCCTGGACTGCTCCACCCCTCCTGCTGCTGATGTCAGGCACAGGAGAGGCACATGTGCAACTCAACTCCATACCTGTCAAACCAGGCGGACGCTCCGTTTGATCACCCATGTTTTGGTCCCACAAAGACCATTCATTTGGTGATCAGAGGGCAGTGTTAATTTAGTCAGCTATCAGGATACTGGGCGGGGGGAGAAAAAAATTCACCCACTTGTGCTTTGGTTTTAATCAACAAAGAGAATGGGGAGGCTAAAAGAGCAATCATGTGGCTAGAACTGAGGCAATGTATCCTTTGCTGAAAAAGCGAGGATTAGAGCTATTTCTGTTAATGTTAATAATTTCCGATAATTGGGTGCTGCTCAATGCCAAAGTATTCTCAAATTCCATACTCTGTCACATGCATGCCAGCAGGGTTCAGCATGAATAATGTTAATACAATGAAGAGGGAAGGAATGAATGAGGATTTTCCATGTGTTAGCTGACAGGATCACTTTGAAACAAATGACCAGTCCTTATTAATGCAGCTATTATTTTCATAAACCAACAAGAATGAATGTGGTATTCATGAAAATGTGATATGCACCATCGCAGGAATCCCACTGTAATTTTACAGTTAATTAAGGTACCTATAGCCATTATTGGAAAAGATTATGATCTGACCTTAATACCCATGTAGTGAGCTGGCACATTGCCTATTTTCACCTCAGCGTTAATGAAGATGAACATTTGTATGCAAGTCTGCCTCTTATAGTCATTTTGTTCAGTGTGAGTTTATTTAGATATTTCAGAATTTGCCTCAGTAATTATGAGTCAGCATACAGCTACAGTGAGTTTCAGTCTGCTAAAGTATATTTTTCATCATCACCCATGGAAGTACATATAGTTCACCAGGATAACGCAGAAGCTTATTTGGTGAATATGAATGAGAATAGCAACTCTTGTTTTCTGCAGTGACCATCCATCCTGTCTCCCTTTTTTGTCAATAATACATGGTACACCTGATGAAAAATTTCAGTCTGAATGTTTTTAAAAGGGAAACAAACCTTTCTTACTAAGGGAGCATATTTCAAAAAATAGCTATTTTCATAAAAAATTATGGGTTTTATCTGAAACATCTGGCAATCTAAAGTTGATTTTGTTGTAATTAAAAACTTTTTAGTTTAGCTTAGTGAAATGAAGTTGAGTTAGTAGCAGTTGTAATTAGCAGCGGTAGCAATTTTAACAGTACTATGACTAGTAATTTGCGTTAATGCTCAGAATTTTCAGTCAGGATCATTCTGCTGGGGACTAACAAAAAAGGCGATCACTGAGGGAAGTGACAGTCTGTATCTTCTACTCTGCAGAATTTAAGCAAGACTACGTATGTGAGTAGTCATGGTGGCAGTGGGGTCGCTTGTGTTCATTTGAGATGTCCACATCACCAGGTAACAGATAGAGCAGAAGCAGAAAGCAAAACAATGCCAAGGTGAGGCCCTCTTCGAGGGGGTAGAGTCATTCCCTCAGGGGGAGATCGGGTGACCCTACTGAACCAGCCCAAAATATAGGAGCTGAAAATAAAGAATTCAGGTAGGGTAAAAATTCTTTCTTTCTAGCACCTGAGAAATTGTAATTCAGGAACTCCTCAGGCAGGCACAGATGCCTGATAGTGAGAAAGTTGAGTCTTTTCAGCTTTTCAAGAGGAGGTGGCAAACCTTGAGATAAAGAACCAGAATACAGGCTATTTTCCAGTCCCCTCTATTTTACAAAGCTTCATTGCTATTATGCAGAGTAAACAATATCTTGCCAGAAGAAGGTTGTTTGGTTACTCTGTTCACCTCTGTTGGTAGAATCCCAAAGGGGAGAGCTGCAGATATAGCTCTTCCAAGGATGCACATACCTTTTACTAGCAAACACAAGCTTTCTCTGCCTAGACTCCAGGCTACATGGATGCAAATTAATTCCAGGTCGAAACCATGTAGCTGCAGTTAATGCTGTGCTGTGTTCCAGGCAAGAAGCCCATTCAGCTGAGCTCTCAAGACATGTTAGTTAGAGAAAATGGGCATGTTAAATCTGCTATTTAGTGACTGGTTTGGAATTCACTCACATGTAAACAACTTGGACTATAGTACCGTGCAAAAAAAATGCACCCTATTTGATCGGCAGCTAAGCCTGCCATGGGCACCACAGTTCTGTGACGATTTTAAAAAAAAATCTGGTATGGGATCCAGCTCCAGATTCAACATTTAAATGAGGGTGTCAACATGTGAGCAAAGTGTCTAAACACCCATACAGTCAGTGGGGATCAAACCCTACAATGAGTGGGGTCCAGACAGCTATTAAGCTGGTTAAATGTGAGGACTTGATTGTCCACACATGGTGGTCTAATGTCATTTGAGATGCCACAGGGTCCTGCATGATCCATACAGGTCTCTTGGACATATTGTAGAACCTATGAGACACCTTGCCTTTCTGAACTGACAGCTGGAGGCCTGTCAAAATGCCATGAGACGTTACAAAAAGCACCGGACACTTGAGTATGGTCGAATAAATTGAACTCTAATTGTCTATTTCTAGCTGCTCTCAATAGCCCTTAAGATAGATTAATTCTTCATTATCTCCAGTGGGAGCACAGACACCTAAGTCACACATGGATGCCTACACTGTGGAAACCTAAATTTAGGCTGCTGAATCTAAAGTTTGAATTCCATTCTTGGTATGAGATTCAGCTGCCTGGCAAGGGACAAGTGGATATACCGCAGGGTGTCTTCCTTGGCTTTCAGCTGTCCCTGGGGTCTCCCATAGATCTTGCGTTTACTTGCCAGGTATCAATGTTCTTGACACCCCAGGGGATCCCAAATGGCATGGATGCCTGTGTTTAGGTAACAGAACTGAACCACTGAACTCCTGCTTGTTGGCTTCCTGACTCACATGTTGTTCAAGTTTCCTCACAATTTGGATACAGTGCTAAATAAAGAATGCAGAAATCCCAATATGGAATCTATTACAACCTGGAGATAACGTGCACAAAAAGATCTGATGGCCATAATTTGATTTTTAAGAAATGCCAAAATGGCATAGAAATATGTACCAGCCGATTACAACTACTAGTTTCATATAAAGAAAACATTTATCAGCTCTCTTCAACTGTGGACATTCGTTAAAGACAAATTCATTTTTCCAACACATGTAAACATTCCAAAATGGGTCCACACACCTCTGGCTGAAATGAGAATTTAATGTATGCTCCAATTATTTCCATTACTAAATTCCTCAATTTTTTTTCTTTTTTCTTTTTTTTTCTTCTTTTTTTCTTTTCTCTCTTTTTTTTTTTCCTCAACCAACAGGGATTCAGAAGTTGCTGTAGTACTATCCAACTTCTAATATTAAAAATTCTGTCTCATAAAAAGTGGATCTAACAGGCATCAAAGACTTGCATTCCACTGCGATTTGGATGGTAAAAAATGTAAAAGTGCAGATCTACACACCTTAATATTCTCAATAAGACTTTCCATCTTGCATCTTTTTATCCTTTAACTGGATGTGACTGCCAATTGGGTTCACATTAAAAACTAATAAACTTGCACTGGACATAGCATAGGTATTTTTATAGGTATCTTTATATAATTGAGGACAAATGACATCTTGATTAAATTATAATTCATGTAGACACACTTCAGTAGCATTATTTTTTCCAGTTAGCTACATTAATGTTTGAACATTTACTCTCTTCCACCTCATCTGTTTGCCTACACTTCCAGTAAGAGCTTGATGAAGCTGAAGTTCTGCGACAGTCTCTTCAGCAGTACAGTTGCTTAACAAATGCTGTTTATTGATCTCATGACTTGCACTGTCCTCAAGATCCAATTTATTTGAACAAATTCCTTTTTTATTGTAGTTTCTCTTACAACTCATAAGCATAATTGTATATTTTATATCGTTGATTTATAACAATGGCAAGCATCTATCTATTGCTCTGTACATCTGTAGAATAATTCAAAATTTTTCACATCCAACACATGTAAAAAGGATTTAATCAAATAGATCTCATCTATCACTCATCAAAAAGCATAAAGCTTAGACTCTTTCATCTGTCCTACATGTCCATCGTCCATTTCCCAAACTGCCTACAAAACTAGAGAGGAACTTTGCAGTATGTTCACATGATTAACAAATCAGTTCTGGTGCACCGAGGAAGGAAAGTTAATTGCTGAGACAGTTAAATTGGCTGCTTTTTGTGGGCTACAGCATGGAATCCTGGCTTGAGTATTTGCACTGTTTCTGGTTATCGCAATTCTTGCCAAAAGGTATTCTAAACAATTTAGAGACTAAAGCTTATCTGCACAAACTAGCACAGAACTGTTATGTTTCCTAGATATTTTTTTAATGCATTCACTCCAGGAAGTTCTGCTTATAGGTTTTGATATAAAACCTGAGCAGCATTAATGAAAAATGGATGCCCAATGAGAGCTCAAAAGGAATGAGCCTCATTTCATTCCTTGTGATCTCAAGGTATGGGTTTCCAAGCAAGCAGTACAAGAAGCAAGTCCACAAAATAATAGTACACACATTAAAAAAAAAAAGCAAAAAAAAAAGCAATGGTTTCAGGCTCTATACCTAGAGGAAACAGCTGCATCTTCTTTACCAAGCTGAGATGGAAAAAGGCTCCTATCCATTGCTATTACTCAAAAGGACTGATGTCAGTTCTAACATGCTCCTTTAGTTGTAAACCTGAGTGAAAAATGGCAAATACACTTTTCAGTAACAATTGCTGGTATAATCTTCAAGAGCTTTTTTTAAAGTTCCTTTCAGTAAAACCCTCAAGTTATAACGAAACTCATTTTTCCAGTTGTATAGTGATTCTGACTCATAGTTTTCCTAAAATCAATTTCTTATTGTTTAAATAATACTCTAAATGTCATTTAATACTTAATAACATTACAGTAATACTTAATAATCAGTTTCCAGGCGGGCTTATTATAAATTTCTGCTGGATTGTGAATTTTCTAACATAGAAGGCCTACACTCGCCTATGTCCAACCCAAAATTTCCACTTCCTTTCCAGTGACTATATTAAACTCCAAGGAATTATTTCTCCCTAAGCTATACTATCTCACTTCTTCACCAAGAGCAGAATTTCTCTGGCCAAATTCTTCATTTATACTAACTGTTAACATCACAGAGTTCTATTACTTGTATTCCCCCCACACACACACACCCCCAAAAAAAAAGAAAAAAAGGGTTTGTTCATTGAGAAAAAGAAATGCCAAAATAGCACATTAGTAACTTTCTGGACTGACTGTAAAGCCAGTTTTGTTTCTTTCACCAATCAAAGAAAGTCATATTATGCAGAATAAGTAAACAATAACATACGAGAATCAGAATTCAGAGGAACCATTGAAAATGACAAAGTCAAAAATATTTTTGTGAAATGGCAGATTTTGTGCAAAATACCATTAAGAACAGTATGGGACAGTAGTACTAGAGCAAAACTTTTCTAATGATGCAGATGCTTTCTTGCAACATCCATTTGCCTTTCTAGGTAAATATGCTTCAAATGACTATGTATCCTCACCCATGTTGAACATATACTTTCCCAAGAGGCTAGTATTTTGACAAGTAGCTAAGTAACATAAGGATGCCGCTACAGTGAATTGATTTGTCCAGTCATTTACTCACAATTTACACTTAGTGGGTTTGTAAAGATCAGATGAAGTTTGTTAGACTTAGGCTCATTTCAGAGACCAACCTCTTTTCTCTTTCCTGTAGGTCTCAAGAGACAGCTTTGGTTTTATTTACAAATTGACCCGTATTGTTAAGGCAAAGAGGTTGCTCTGTGTTTTTCTTTTAATTACTGCAGCGTATCCTACACAAGGCTCGTTTCTGTTCTCCTGTGAGCCTTTGTGAATTCCTCCTCCTCCCTCATGAACCAGCCCACCTGGCTACACCAAGGAAGGGTAAAGAAGAGACATGAACAATGTTGGAGCTGTGATGTTCTAGGGGTGAATAACTGTACACTGCATCCAAAATCAGGGCAGATGCGTAATGTTGCATGGTGCCTTGCCAGAGAACTTGTGTCTCCTAGGTTATTTTGACTGATGGCTCAGAGCTTTTTGGTTGGGGTTTCTTTTGTCCTTTTCCAGAGCCTACAACAACTCCAGCCCCGGTGAGACAATCCTCTTCTGCCAAAAGCCCTAGTAAAAGGTACTAATAGGTAATACTTAATGTTCTTTGATGGTAAGAATTTTTTTCTCTTTCTGGATATATCGTAAGAGAAGGTTTTGTGGATTGTTTTATTATGCCAGTCATTTCTGATACATGACGTGATTGATTTTCAGTTAATCATCTCCATACTATCTTCTCTCATATCACCCCTCTACTAAATTCAATAAAATGTGATTTTAATAATTTCCATTTGTCTCACCTCAAAGAAAACCACACTCCAGAAATGATGGCACACTTTGTAAGGTCAGTTGCTAAGTTCTTCCCTTTCAACCACTACAAATCTTTATTGACAAATCTAAAATTACTGTGCAGAATCTGATAGGCCAGGGTTAGCTCTCTGAGGCAGAGAAATTATCTGAAGTGGGGGGGAAGAAAAAAAAAGAAAAAATAGAAAGAACAAAACTTTACAGGATAAAGACCAATATTATGTAAGGGGAAGCTAAGCTTGGAATAAGAACACATATGTCCTGGCTAGCTTTTGAGGCTGAACAAAGGTAATTGCAAAAATCCTCCCTTCTCAAAGCTGGAGATTCCAGAAAGGTGATTAATTCCACTAGTAGGCGAATATGTTCTTTTCTCTGGAAAGTAACAAAAGAAAGTTAGTCTGCCAGTAACCTCAAAGCTGCCATGAAATAAAAGGGGAGCAGATCCTAAATGGAGTTCTTCCTCCATCATGGGGCTAGACACTGTCCTGCCTCTAGGATTCGTGAATACAAGTCTCACTGAGATTTGGCCTACTTTATTTTTCCTCCTATAAACAATCTTACACCTATATTTTATCTCTCTCCTTTTTAGTAGCAAATCTCAGACTTTTTTTTTCCAATACTCTTTTAAAAAATTTTTGTTTTGAAAATGCCTACTATGAAAAAAGACCAAATTGATTTATTTACAAATAACAGTGATTAATTCTATTCTAACCTCGTTTTAGAACAGGCCTAGTAGTTAAAAAAAAAGTTAACTTTCTGATTAATTTTCTTCTTTGTCCTGAGAGATTCTCAAGAGTTATCTTTAGGTGTACTGATAAGACTTTGGGCTGCATGGAAGTCTGAAATAATCATAGCTGTTGAAGCATGCTGACACAATTAGACAATCAAAAAGATTACATAGATCTCTGTTATTTTAAATTAGAAGTTGCAGGGAAGGGTTTTGTGTCACTAAGCTGCTGTTTTCTCTTAACACAAGAATTCTTCATGTGTCTGAAGATTAGCAGTTCTAGAAGATTCAGCCCCAGTTCAATGTTATTTTTTGCTACTTGAGCATAGATTAACATCATCAGTAGAAAATAAGTGAGCTATGCACTGTTCATTATCAGATCATTTTTAAAGGTGTCGTGCTATCTTATTGAAAGATAGTTGATGACAATACTATTTCTAAGGGGTTTATATCTCTCTAGTTTAATCAGAGGAAAGAATCGGTGCTATGGATTAGAAAAAACTTGGAGGAAAATCTTTTCTCCTAAGAGGACAATGGCCAGATTCGGAACTTAGTTACCTACTTTGAGCATCCAATGCAGACATCATGCTGCCTCGAAACTGCGTTCCTAGCACCACCAAGGAACCTGGATCATCTAAATCGAGCAGTGCCACAGACAGTCAGTACTGTGGTTCCACACAGTGAGCATGAGACTACTTACAACGAGCCACCAGCTGAACACTGCCAAGTCTCAGCTCCTACCTCCCTCCAGAGTGCAAGTGCTCCTGCTGCCTCAGGGTCGGGAGGACAGGCTGTGTCCAGAGAGCAGGCATCTTACTAGTTTGGAGACACTGAGCACTACTGAAAATTAACCTGATATTTACAGCCACAGCACAGAAAGCAGAAAACGTGAATTGCATTTCTACCTTGGCCTGGGGGGCTCCAAACTCCTATTTCTCTCTTCCCTGGAGAGTGCCTTAATTATGGAGCTATAGAGCACTTAGCCTGCCTCCCATCCTTTCCCTTCAAACTTCACCAGTATATAGCATACAAAGAAAAAGCTGTGTGGTCAAGAGCAGATCAAAGAGAAAAGGTTTGCCTCCTAGTGTTTGGGACACTCTCAGAAGTGAGTCTGATCCCTACACCTTGGATTAACTGCTTTTGTCCCATTGCTGGATAAAGCAAAATTCATAGCTATTCCATGGAGTAGGGTCCAGTTCTACCCATTTTATTTCTGTGCTCTCTCTATTACAGAGTCAGCCTTGCTCTTACGTTCTTAATTTTGTGATTTCTCCCTTCCTCTAAACAATTGTCTACCTTCAGCAGGAGGAAATGAGCCCATGTCTCCCAATTTCTTGCTGAGTGCTTAAAATGTTGGGCCAATGAATAAAAGACAGGCAGCCCCTCCTTTTGTGGTGTTTTTGAAAGAAATGATCCAGCCC
>NW_008795487.1:2891831-2910404 GCF_000699145.1 Aptenodytes forsteri | reverse complement strand
TTGGGTTGACGGTTGGACTCGATGATCTTAGAGGTCTTTTCCAACCTCAATGATTCTATGATTCTATGATTCTCTTATGCTTTTTACTGGGTTCAGTGCTGGCAGTACAGCTTTAGGGTGCTTAGACTACAGCGAACACATCAGACAACTCCACAGACTTGGCCAAAGTTTCAGACTTCTACGCAGTTTTGATAGGTGATGGAGCCTACAGACAGCAAGATTCTTACTTCCCCAAGTCAGAGTACTTTGTGGTAGGTAAGGTTCCCAATATATGGAACTTAAAAGCCTGGAAAGAGGTGATCATTCTGAATTTTGGTATCTCTAGAGCAAAATCTAAGCAAAACTACCTTAGGATGTTCTAGATGTCTCTGATGTTTCATTTTAAACACTGAAAGACAGCGATATGTCTCTGCTGATCTAAGATTTTTTCTCTCTGTAGACATTGTACTTACATCTTAGAGTTTTTATGGAATTTAATGAGTCTGTTCCACCGGGGAAAGAGAGGAGGGAATTCTTGAGCAATTGTGTTCTAAAACTAACAGTTAGATCCATCATACGTCATGCCAAAAATACAAGAGGTGTGGGTGACTATACGAGGTGCATCATTTCCTAGATAAAGGCAAGAAAAAGTCTGGACTATTTGTTTTGGTTACCAAAAATTCTCTGAATTATCTTAAGATACTTGAAGAACAACACAAGATTAAAAAACGTCAAGAGATTTTTGTTTTTTTCTGGTCACAAATAATATTCCCCACTGAACTACACATTCAGGATGAATCTCAAAATTAATGTAGACATGTCCAGGTTTGGGGATTTTACTCTCAATACTATAACATAATTTGGTTTTACCCCAAGTTCCTCTTTTCTTTTCTTTTCCTCTCAGTAGAATACAAGGACATTTTTGGAGGATGATCCTTTTTCTTGGGAAGTGGCCAAGTTTTTGAATAATAAAATGTGACAATAATTAGAAAATAGTTTGAGTGGGTTAATGAACTATGATCCATTGAGTCATGGATTTCAGAGCAGGTGTCTGACTGCAAGCCAACTGCAAGGTTTGTTTTTTCTAGTCATGCGTCTAGGTATGTTGCATTGTCTGGGTCTCTCTTGGAAGCAGACATGATTTTTCTTATGTTGCTTTCCGCTTTGTTGCTTCCATCCAAGATCTGTATTCTCAATTTGTTTGCTTTTCCCTAAACCCAAAATCTCTCTTTTTCTTTTCTATTGAAATAAAATTAAAACTGTAACTAGACTGATGAAAAGGGGGTGATCTGGAGTTATTTGGGTGTAAGTAGGATCTTCTAAACTGAGGACATGAAACTGAGAAAGCAAATTTGACTTCCATTTGTGATATCTTATTACAGAAACCCACAGGAAAAAGTATTATGTATCCTATATAACATTGAAGAGGGGTGGCTATGAAGCAACACTTGGGGAACATCCACTAATGTCTTTCCTAAAAAAGAACATGTTTCTCAGGGCCTTTCAGATGCACAAGATGAGCATCTGAGTCACTTTTGGTGAAAGTGCCCATCAAACCTGCCAAAACCAACCCATGCAGCGATGCTGATTACTCTGTGGAACAGGGTTGTGAAGTCATTTCATTTTAAGGGTCCATGGGTACTTCCAGCATTCTGTATTAGTATACCTGGGCTGGATGTGAACCAAGGTCTGAGCCCCAAAACACAGCAAATGCCAGATTACTAGACTAGGAAATGCAGAGAAGATGGGACTAGTGTTTAAAATCCTACAGAAGGACTGTAGGGCTACTCCAGAACAGCCCGCTCTCCTTCCCATACATCCTGAAGCCTACAGGCCTTATGTACTTGTTGTGGTTTAACCCTGGTAAGCAGCTAAGCACCACCCAGCTGCTTGCTCACTCCTCCTCCCCCCCAGTGGGATGGGAGAGAGAATTGGAAGAGTAAAAGTGCAAAAAGTCATGGGATGAGATAAAGACATTTTAATAGGTAAAGCAAAAGCTGCGGACGTAAGCAAAGCAAAATAAGGATTTCATTCACTACTTTCCATTGGCAGGCAGGTGTTTAGACATTTCGAGAAGTAGGGCTTCATCACTTCTAATCGTTACTTGGGAAGACAAACAGCATCGCTCTGAACATCCCCCCTTCCTCCTTCTTCCCCCATCTTTTACTGCTGACCATGACGTCATATGGTGTGGGATATCCTTTTGGTCAGCTGGGGTCAGCTGTCCCAGCGTGTCCCCTCCCAATTTTTTGTGCACTCGCAGCCTAGTTGCTGGCAGGGCAGCGTGAGAAGCAGAAGAGGCCTTGATAATGTGCAAGCGCTGCTCAGCAATAGCTAAAACATCCCTGTGTTATCAACACTACTTTGTTCACAAATCCAAAACATGGCACCCTATGAGCGACTATGAAGAAAATTAACTCTATCCCAGCCAAAAGCAGTACAGTACTAATAGGTCCTCAGATGATGCATTCATCCCTTCCACAGCATCCTCTGTGCCCCATTCAGAGTGTACAAGTTGCCCAGAGCTGAAATTTGGTTTAGATAACGCACAACTTTTGCACAAAGCCCTGAGGTGCAGCTCCACCCACTGCTGCAAAAGTGTCCTGGGTTAGTACTTACACATGAGAGGTGCTGCAAGTCATATTAGAACAGCTTATACACCTCGTTACACATTGCTCTGCTCTGCAGCAACTCAGTGTATACTCCTTTATACATTGATAGGGTATCTCTTCAGTTACAGTCTGAGTTTTGTACAATTACATTCTGAAAGGCAAATGTTGCTAAAACCCAAGGTTTCATCTGATTTCATATCCCAACCAGACCACATGACAAGCCGTGTCTGATTTCTGTACAGAAACATGAAATGTTTCTTTCCAGCAAGGCATGAAACCAGGCGTGATTCACATGGCTTATACTTTTGTTTTGAACTTTTGCAGAACTCTGCTCTGTATCTCATTACCAGTCCTCAAGAGACACCCCGTCTCTAGCCCTTAAATGGGGATTTTGTCAGGAAGCGTCTCATATACCATAAAGGAAGGTTTCATTTTTGGCAAATCAGATATCTCAAGGAAAGTGGATAAATGGTGTCAGAGATGAGCTTTCATAAACAATTTATGTGTGTGCGTTTCTCACAGAGAAACAATGAGGAAATAATTTGAAACAACACAAGGGTACATCTCTAAATGTGTTTTGCAAGATTATAAAGATACAAGAATTAACCCATGTTAGACTAGACTGCAATATTAGGTATATTTATTGCCTGGCTCTCACTATAGGACTGTGTGTTTTCTCTTTTGCTAAGCTAATCAGATGCCACTACAGTCTTCATCTTCTTGTGGCCCGGTCTCCAGGTTTTTTATCTTGGAAACAGAATGTTTTACATTAGACTAGCACTGCTTGAAGTTGTGAATACAAGCTTCCTGAAATCTCACTCTTCAGAAAAACCTGACTGTGCATTTTGCAATTGGAGCTGCATGTGAAATTGTTCTGTGGGAGAGTAATAGGAAAAATACAAACTCATACTGTGTTCCAGCCTATCAGAATTATGTCTTACAAAGTAGAAACAAATACTGTTTTTTTAAAAATTCATACATCCTGCAATCTTAAATGCTTCCAGGTCTACAGATTTAAATTGAATACTGTATTTACTCAGAAAGGGTCCACTGTTTTCCTCAGATTTTTTCTTTCCAGTCCAGAGGTTCAAACAGTAGCTGAACCCATTACAGTCACCAACCAGCTATCCATGCTGGGTATAGTAAGGTTCTCGAAATATCTTTTACATTCCTCTTCCATATTGCTCCTTTTTCTTTATCTCAATTCCCTTTTTCTTATTATTTTATTATACAAAGTCAGCAACAGCAGGATAGACTTATGTTTGCTCTCATGCTCCAGGCCCACTGGAGACCACCCAAAAGCCCTGGGTGTTGTTCATGCACAACATAGTGTTCCTGGTTGGGTGAACTATATTAACTTCAGCACATCATCTCCAGTTCAGAGGTAGTAATTCTCAAGCAGTAGGCATAAAGAGATAACAAGATGAGCAAAAGATTAGGTAGATTTATTGTGAATCTAAGGTAAAAAAGACAATAGGTCCAGACTTTATGTGGATATATGCAGATTCCATACTGGGGAGTGAAACTGAGAACCATAGCCATTATTCTAGTGTTGCTTTTATTTGAGCAAATAAGGTAACGCTTGAGCTGGGATGGACTTTTAGCATTCTAGAAATGTAATGCTGCCCAATCACCACCATTTCTAGAGTGCATCTTCATGCTTTTCTCCCATACAGCAAATGTCTATCCAATCCAGATGTACAAGTGTTACACATGCCTCTTTGCCACTAAGCTTTGCAACATGAACCTAAGCAGTGATCAAAGCAGAACACTGTGTCTTTTGAGGTGATTGTCTCAGATTCAATGGGAAAAAGGAATCTTCAAGATTTCCTATTTCTTTATTTCAGGACTTCCAGTATAGAATATTTTGGGGTCATGCTTTCTCCTGCTCCATCTTCCTTGAGGAAATTATCTTTCAATTTATTATACCATAGTGTAACCCCAGCACTATTGGACCCAGGCTGCTCTCATCTCCTGTTGCCTGTCAGCTCTTTGAAAGCTTCACTGACCTTCATTTTAAACTACGTTTCTTGTATCAGCAACAGTGCATATATTCAAATGTAATGATTTCAAACATACCTGATTGAACAGGACAAAGTCATATCTTATCCAAAATACTTTCTGATTTATTGTTACTGTTTGAAGACTACATTTATCAGCCTGATTGGGTTAACAGAGCAGCTAATAAACCAATGTGCTTACTCTTTGACAGCCTTAGGTAAATATGTATGGGTGAGAACCAAGATTAAAAACCTTCTATGTGGCAGAGCCTGAAACTAGTCCACAGCAAACATTTAGGAAAAAAGAATTACAATTATGATAAGGTGCAGCAGGTAGCCTAGCAATTATTTAATAGTTTCTTCCACAGAAGATGCACAGTAATATTGCCTGTCCTGAAGTGATTAAAAAGCCATATACCCTACATACCACCACTAAAGCATTTTCTCAAATTCAACCACTGCTTAATAGTTGAAAATGATACTTTTCAACAGGTTAGGAAAAGAGAGGAAGAAAAGAGAGGAAGAACTATATAATCTCTAGCTGGTATTTCAGATACTGTTGAAAATTATAGCAATGGCTTTTGGACCAGATGCCAGTAGTACAAAGCTCAAAACCATAATATGACTTAAACTATGCTGGAAATTTTCGTACCCACAAATGTATAAGTTTTACATGTTACCCCAAACTCTGCCTACCACTTCAATGTTTCTGCCTCTTTTGTGGAAACACAGATGAATTAGTAGCATGGAGTTGTACGTGGAGCATATAATTCATCTCATCTAACTTTACATGTATATACGTACATCTGAGCTATCCCTCTGTAGGCCCTCTGACTTTCAGTGGAAACAGGAGCTTCTGGCATGTGATTCATTAGACTTATGTCTATCTAGACATCTACTGAGTGAGTGCTCCTTATGTGCTCTTACACAAAACTGGCCCAAGTCAGCTTTTCTAATACAGGTTTATGACACATTGGATATAGGGTGAGATTTTTGATGGGCACAGTACAGGATGATATAATTTCAAAGGCTGTATACAAGGATAGGGTCTTACAGTACACATTATATGTAAAAATGAACCATTTTTAGATAAGCTTTTGTTTTTCAGCCAATGTTTGGAATCTGTTGCTGAAATGCACTTTTTTCCCCATATTTTTGATTGCAAGTATTTCAAAAGTCTGGTAATGATTGAATGTTTCTCCCTATTCTTTCTTCCTTAATTCTTTCCTCCTCTTTACACATTATAGCAATCCCAAATCATGACATTTGCAAAGATGTCGTCATGCTTGAGAAATCTGAGTTACAAACATCAAAATAGCACATGTTCAAAGTTTAATTAGACTCATTTTATATTTAGATATGAACAATCCTTCTGAGACATGGGTGGACGTGGGAGTTCTTTCAGCTTGATGGAAACCTAATGCCTGTAATCTTCCATATCCAGCAGGATTTCTATAATTTAGTCAATTGAGGGTGAAAGATTAAAATTACTTTGGGTACACTGATCCTGTTGAGTAAAAAAGGGCCAAGGATCAAACTACTCTCAGAGAGCAGTCTGAGCCTCACCTTTCACATCACTTAGTGGTTAGGTCACTCTCTGACTGTTTAGGGATGCACCAGCTTCCCCAAGACAAAAGCTGTGGGTGGCTGAAGAGCTGATTCCCATTAGCAACAACTCCCCCAAAAATGTATGAATTAAACTGCAGCAGTTTGGCTTCCCCATCAAATTAAGATGAGTTCAAGAATCCTGCCTTAACATCACAAATGCATTCATTGACCTTTATGGTCAGATCTGTGATGAACTGGATGGAGCCCAATCTTCTAGTGAGTTAGAGTTGGAATTGTGTGGTATTTCATTTTATTTTATTTTATTTTATTTTATTTTATTTTATTTTATTTTATATTTTATTTTATTTTATTTTACTTTATTTTGTGGTCATTTGAATCCAAAAGCATGGAAGAGCTAAAAAGAACAGCAAACATCTGTGTAAGTCTGAGATGCATGCGTCACCTGGGATATTGTAGAGTAGGTGTGTTTCTGCATGTGGTCTATCTTACTAAAACTATTTTCCACCTTAAAGAAGATGCATAAAGAAGTTACTTGCTTATTTTATTTTATTTTACTTTATTTTGTGGTCATTTGAATCCAAAAGCATGGAAGAGCTAAAAAGAACAGCAAACATCTGTGTAAGTCTGAGATGCATGCGTCACCTGGGATATTGTAGAGTAGGTGTGTTTCTGCATGTGGTCTATCTTACTAAAACTATTTTCCACCTTAAAGAAGATGCATAAAGAAGTTACTTGCTTAGCCTGGGCACTTGACATTGTGTTTTCTATCTGCCTGGTTAGTGATTTCCTGTACATAGCAATGGGCATGGGCAAGAGGACCTCAGAGGCACAGGAGCAGTTCATTCAATAAAAGGCTCAGTGGGAAGAGCACAGATGCCTTTGCAGGTGAAGCCATTCTCTACAGGCAGAAGGACTGGCCACATCAATTCCATTTTTCAGCCTGCTTCTAAGGATGTCATCCACCCCCTCTCCATTGCTCCAGTAGTGTTTCATTTCTTGTCAGCTCGGGGACTGTAATTCTGAGTCTGGAGTTAATATTGCATCCTCAGCTTTGACTCTCAGCACATCTGCAGAGAAGTGGAAGCAGTCTTCACACCAGCAGAGTGCTCTGTCCAGGCTAAGGAGGTGAGAAGGATGCATTCTCTGAGAGTCTGCTGCACTCATGTGGTGAGACAGCTGCTGGTATTTAAGATAACTTGGGTATCTGTGCACAGCACTGCACTCTTCCAGATAGACCGTCCATGTTGCTTGATGACCTCTTTCCAGCCTGCATTGCCAAACAGCTTTTATGTACAGTCTTGAGACATTTTACAGAAACAATATCACAGAAAATAAAAACCTAGCAGGCAGACAGGGTTAACACTTTAAATGTGTTTTTTCTCACCTCTCCAAAAAGTCCAGGAGTTGGGGAATGACAGAGTAGAAGGTGGTGTGAGACCTCTCACTCCTGCCCATTTCATGGTTGGTCTTCAGGGCTATTTCATTTTCACACCAGCAAAAGAAGCCTTCTCTCAACATCACAGATGCATTTCTTGGTTTTATCCTTTTGACTCTATTTACCTTATGACTATTCTGTATGTCCCCTTGCAGCTACCCAGAAGCAGCCACCAAATGAACTTTGGAAATGCTAGCATTGTGTTAACTTCCATTCAGGTCTCTGTTCAATACTCCAGTGACTGCTGGGAAGGGTGCCTTGCTCTTACTGACTGGGTTGCATTTGAACTAGTGACTTAGAAATGAGTTATCATTCCCCTGAGCTATCCTATACTCCCTTTCATTTCTAACAGATACAGTTTTGTCCACCAATTTGGCTGGTCATCTTTTTATTTCCACAGGAAAAACACATATTCAAGTGCTTAAAGTTCCCTTCTTTCTTGCTAGCTAAAAAATTCCTGATTTCCTTTTTGCCCTCTAATTCATTTTCCTCAACAATCTCCACCCATTTTAGCTGTCTACTCATAGTATTCCCCAAGTTAACATTAATTTACATGGCTTATCAAAATGTCCTTCATATTTTAAATAGATTAGGACTCCATTCCTTTGAAGTAGTCATAATATTTGACAAGACGCTTTCTATTCTCCCCCCACCCCCCTCCCCAAATGAATGCAATACCCTTAGAAAGGGCTGGATGCTCCAGTGCAGTCTAGGGGGAGGGAGGAAGACATCTGTGTGTATACATAGGTACACTTACAGATTTGCATATGTTTGCATGCGCAGTTATATATATAGCCATTCTGAAAAGCCAAATGTGCCAGAGAGCCAAAGCAGCACAGGTCTCCTCCTGTACTGCTGAGCCAACAGTCCTCAGCCCTGACCTGAAGAGATCACCTCTGTAGGCACAAAACATTTGTATCTTATTAAGGAAGCAGATAAGCTACTTTTCTAGCACTGTAAAGTTTGTGCAGCATGAAAGGGTAACTAATTTGTGAGCAGGAAAAGAGTATTAACCACATTTCTGTCAAGAGGAAGGGGCAGAAAGGAAAGAGGTACTGCATATTATTAAGCTACTTGATCACATATGTCTTTTCAAAGCAGAGAAGGAGACATTAGCAGCAAACAGAGGAACATTGTCATCTGCAAGCATAAATATTTCAGATTTCAGGTACACTGGGAATGTCATTAATGTAAAAACTGACAAGAAGGGGCCCTGGAGTCAGCAATGACCGTGGGAGGTACTTCAAGAGACAGAAGAAGGGGCTATGACAACAAGCACTGTAATAATAATAATAAACTCCTTTGAAAGTTGCGCAGGAGATAGGTAGAGAATCAGGACAAAGAAGCTGTATCACTACGTTTCAGTTTGAGTTTGGAGGGGTGGGGAGGGGGGAGGAACAACCTGGCTCCTTGTGGTGTTATGTGCTCTTGTTGCTGGGGGTTAAGTAAGTTAGTGCCTGTGGCATGCCCTCTATCCTATGGCTGAGAAAAGGGGATCAATACATTCAAACAGGCCCTTGCCAGCAAGCTGGCAAGATGAAGAGACGATATAAAGGGAGCAATTAGTTAGAAATAATTTAGATTTAGGTTGGAGATGGATGATATTACTTGCCAACAGGGTCAACAGATAGAGATTAAATAGGAGCTTCAGCAACATGATGTGTTATTTCCCTGTCAGCCGGAATATTGTCCTGGAAGGCTGGAAAGGCAACAGAATAAAGGAGGTGAAAGGGTCAGCAATTGCTGTAGAGAGGATAGGTTAATTCTTTATTGAATGAACATCTAAGTAGGATGGTCAGGGTCTTTCTTCTTGATCCCATTTCACATCTAAAGTGCTCATTTTAATGAACGAAACAGACACTGAACTGCTTAGCAAAATTACAAAAAACTCAAAATTGAAAAACCACAACAGGTTGCGTGACAAATTTCGATTCCTTATGTGAATGAAAGCTCTTCATATATGAACTTGGGATATGAATGCTCAGTACTGGAAGAACCTCCACATTATTCACCATCAGGGTTAACAAGGACTATTCATTTCATATCTGTGTTATAGAATTTACACAGAAATCCCTCTGTAGTTATTGGAGGTTTTAGACCTATAATTAAAAAAATAAAATGAGCGTAATAAGAAATATTTTTGACAGCTGTCATTTAGTTTTTCATTATTTATGATGAAATTACATCACATACTAGAAAATGTGCTTTAGTATATTTTTAATGAAGTCTTAATGATTCTGAATCTCAGTATGACACCCTGCTATTATACCTTTTCTGAGAAATAAGAAGAGACAAATCAAAACATTATGGATGCAAATTACCACATGGTAGGGAGTGAGGACCTCCTGTATTATTATTGCCACTTCTTCAAGCAAGAAATTAATCCATTTCCAGGGAGGAGGGGGGGAAGCAAGCTTGTTGCTCTTTCAAATTGATCCTGATCCAAAGCAGGAGCCCTAAAGAACTTCCCTCGTCTAAATTTCCAGACTGGAACCAATCGGTTGACCTTTGGCCTTTTATAACTAACTGCCCTAGAAGCTCTGAGTATTAAAGGAAATATATTTAAAAAGCATGTCTTCATTTGTTTTAATGTTTTGAAATTTACCATGCTAATCAGTAATTTAGAATAATCTTGAAATATTAACTGGCCATTTGTAATCTTTTTATCAACTACAAAGAACACGTAAATGGATCCCAGGTTTCCTCCCTGGGGGAGATAAGGTGTTTTTCAACTGATACCTCCATGGCTGGAAAGCCTGGGATCACTCCACAACACGTGGAGACTTCCAGACATTATTACATTCTCTGAATGAAGAATGTTTGTCTTTATTAATGTCCCCTCCGGACAGAAGTTATCCAAATGTAAGCAACTTTGCATCACTCAAACACTTGAAAATAATGCAAAGATCCAGGACAAAAATGTGAGCCAGACAGCAAAAATACAGAGTTATATAGTTGAGCTTGATTCTTGCTAGAGTGGTTTATACAGATATCTGAAGGGCTGAAATGAAAATTAATGACAACAGTCTGACGTGATGGGTACCTGGCCTGTCTTCTGTCGACTGATTAATCGCAAATGTGCTTAACCCAAATAAAAACTTTAAAAGGACCCTAGAGCAGAAGAATAACAGAAGCAGCACCTTCCTTTAGTTCTCGCATTTGAAAAGAAAAAGACACATATCTAATATACAAAAGAATAAGCTGAGACTCAGGCAAGCCAATTTTAGTGAAGAGAACAGCTTTATTTCTCTAAACAATCCATCAAGCAGAGGGGCAAAGGTAAGAGAAAGATTTACTTCTTCAATAAGTAGTAAGCAACATGATTTCATTCAGCATTGAAGATTAACACAACTCTTCCGTTCAAATATGATAAAGGCTACCAATAAAAACATGAAAAGTAAGGAGTGTATGGTCTGATGCTGTTTTTTCTGGCCAGAAGATGCTCTGATTTGGGGTAGTTATCTATTCACGATTCTTTAATTTTGACTGGCAATCTTCGTTATGCATTATGCTGGCATGCAAGAACAAGATGTTGCCTGTATCTGCTGAAAATGAGAAGCAAAACATTATCCCATTGATGTTAGTAAGAGACGCAAGATCTACAAGTGGACACATGCATACAATAATGTAACACATTTATGCCACATGCATCTTAGTCGAATGATGGTAATACACTGTTCACATTAGTGACAAACCGGAATAAATTTAGGAAAATCTACAAAACGTACACTGATGGCCACAGAGGTGCTAACTCTTACAAAGACAGATTAGAAGAACCAAACAAATACAACCATTGTGCAGCTATTATCAACAACCACAGCATCTGAAAGGTACAAACATCAAAATAAGGAAAAGGTTTTCCTTCCAGTTTTGCGAAACGTAGGACAGTGTAATGGGGAAACCACCCATGAGATGAGATCCTCTCTCTACATGCATACAGTGTTGCCAAAATCTGCGTAGAAAAAGGAAAGGACAGCTTAACCCACAAAACTGTTTATATGTCTAAATATCAGTCACATAAGAGTTATCGGGCTGAAAAAATGAGTGAGAATGCATTTTGCATTTTTATGTTATCACACTATTTCTCTGTTTGTCCTTTCCACCTATTCTACCAGTAACTCCTAAATCTATTGCTCTGTTTCAACCTCCTTGACAGGGGTAATATTTTTAAAGACATTACGTATCTACGCACATTCTTAAATTAAGCGTTCAGATAACAGAGATCCCTTAGCAGTATCCCTGCTCAGGGAAAAATTATAGGATGAGTCAGAAAACTGAATGCACACAGGAGAAAGATATTACAATGTTAAAACCATGGGAGAAGAGCTTGTAATTTGATCAAGGGGCTGTACCTTATTCGATAATAGAGAACGCAACCACAAGGAACTAATTCATTAAAAAAAAAAAAAAAAAACAACAAACCCAACCAAACCCAAGTCCAAACTGAAGAGTCCAAGAAGTTTGTGTCCAGATGTAGCTATCTATACACAAGGAAGATTTCTAAGCTCCTGTCAATGAAGATCTAGTGAATCTCCTCTGCAATCTGGAGAGCTATGCAGCTGACCTCCACCGGTGTCTACTTTAGACTGAGCTGAACACATCTTCAGACTCCTTTGGCTTTATTGACTAGATCTTTATAGCTTATAATAGCAGTGGTCTTCAGTGGCATTAGACAAAAATATTAAGCCAACTGAACTGAGCCCTGAAACTTATCTTAAACTTTATTTGTTCTACTGATAGTAGAACTGCTAGCATTTCTGTGCTCCCTAAACATTTTTCTTCCTGTTTTTTTACTGTTGTCATTCTGCCATGATCAGATTACTGCAACAAGAACATCTGTCACTGCCATCTTTGTAGGCTACCATCTCTACATGCGTTTCATACGTTTCTATTTACCTGCAGCATTTTCTTACGTGGTCATGTGCACATAATAGCCACAGACATCATTGAGCATGCACCACAAAACAGATCACCACAGCTTTAGAATACATGTGAATAAGATTATTTTGAACAAGGTGCTATTGTAACTGAAGGGATTTTTAAGCAAAATGTATGTGTGGAACTTCATAATCATTATGAGAGCACAAATAGTATTTAATATATCTAGGATTTTGTTGCTTATCACACACTATTGTTTTGCTGATTCTTTAATGCCTTTAGTGTAGACATATGCATCTATTCAAATCAGTATTCTTATAAAAACATAGCTGCAGTTTTGTTCATGCACATTTAAAGATTTTTAAAGACCAACTTTCATGACAAAGATGTAGAGAAAATATTTTTTTCAACATTATTTTTTTCCGATATGTTTGTACACATAGTGAAAAAACAATTTAAACAGCAAGCTGTGAAAGAATGCAAAAATTATTTGGAAGAAAAACCACTTATGATCTGTAAATGTTTTAAATTTGAGTTCCCTACATTCAGAATGAAGACTGTAGGAGCCACCAAAGCATTTCCCTGTGCTTAAGTGAGAGAAGCTTTGGAAGCTTGAAAGCAAGGACTAATGTAGCAAGAGCAAATAACTTAACAAAACCCGACCTTCCTTAGTGACCAAGATCAACAAGGACATTTATGTCACATGCCCATTGGTGATTTGATGCCTTGTGGAAAGTCTTGAAGTGTGAAAACGTAGAGGAGCAATTCAGGACAGAAGTGATTGATGTACTGCGTGTGAATAATCGACTACACTGATCAGCTTAACCCATTTGTCTAAAGAAAGAGGAAGATAAGATAAACCTGGAGTTCAGCCATACCTTTTAAATCACAAGGGTGATATTAGCTGGTACATGGACATCTTTGAGATTCTGCACTAGGGGTAAAGCAGTAAAGTGTCCCCAAAGATGGCTTCCAAAGATGCAGAGCCACAGACATGCAGAGATGAACAGTCAGAAAGATGGTGACTCTTGGGATGGAGAGATGAATCCATGCCTGTGCACATACCATGGTTTGAACCTACTGCACAATCAGACAGGGCAATTAAATGAGCTCCAAGGGTTGCACTAGGTGAAATTATGTTGCCCGCCTACAGTCTGGCAGGATTAATCCTTTTTCCCTGTCTAACCTCAACCCTCGCACGATTCACCTACCAAAATCCTGTTTGCTCAGGCTTTGTGCCAAGATGAGAGGAAGTATTACCGATAGGCAGACTGCGGGCTTCAAGTATTTATAAACAGGGAGAAAGAAAAGAATCTGAAAGATCCTTCAGACTGCTCACATAACTATTAAACTCATGTGGAACGTAGTGTCACCCCCTGAATGCACTGAGAAAAGGAAGCATTCAATGAGGAAAATTTAATAAAAACAAACATATTCTGATAGGATTACAGCATCAAAAGTGCATATGTTCCACATGTTTTTATTTCTCTTTAAAATTAGAAAAAGTATCTTTGCTTGATGTATCCTGTAGGGCACCAAGCCAGAAAACACTATTATACTATTTCTTGCTTCATAAAGAATTTCATTTAAACTATGAACCTTGTGATAGGTAATTATATGCAGGAAGCAGAGCACATATGAATTTTATATTTATGGTCTACACTGAGGTCACAATTTAAATTCTAAAAACTGCCTTCAGAAATACCAGTTAGTGTGTCGTTTTTATTTTAATTGCATTTCCTCCCCTCTGGTACAGCATGATCAACTGAAAATCAGAACACATGTTTTATGTAACATATTTAGAATCTAGCAATAAACTATTACCATCCATATAAACATTAAACCCATTTGGAATGCTGCTAACGGAGAAGGGGGGAGGTCGTGGGAGGTGCTAGTAGATCCTTTTGCCCAGGAGAAGAAAACAGCATTAAAAAATTTTCACATGCTCCTCATAACAACTGCTGCTAATGAACTGCTCTCCCTCTTCCCATATTTCAATCACTATGTCTTTTTATTTCCAACTACAGATATCTTTTAAAAAAGATTTACTAACTTTTTCTTTTTTCTTTCTTTTTTTTTCTTTTTTTCTTTCTTTTTTTTCTTTTTTTTATGCCAGTGAAATAGAAATATGTCAGTTCCCTTCGTTGCAGTAAGTAATGGCATCAGAACCAGTTGGGGCTCAGAGAGGATCTAGTTCCACATCCCGTCCAGCCAGGAATGTAGAACCGTGAGACTGCCGGTACTAGAGACTGTGTTGGTTTTCCCCAAGGGTCTGTTTTTCACAGTCTGGTACAGAATGCGCTCTCAAATCTGAGACCTGAACCTGGACCCTAGTGCTGCCCTTGTCCTGGGTGGATGCATTACCCATAAAGCTCAAAGTGCCCTTTGCCCACTGACTTTTGCATGTGGGCTGTGGCTGGTCTCCAAAAGGGTGGCAGTGATTACTCTTACCCAAGATGGTTGTGTGGTTACAACACCCTGGTGGCAAGATGTGTTCTGCCCACTACCATCATGAGTCCTGCCTAGAAACCCCATCTTCTGCTCTCTATGTCCAGGTTTTAACCACCTATTCTACAAAAAGTGGGTGGGCAGGCTAGGGCACTCATCTAGACTCCTTCTGTACTCAAGGAGAAACACAAAATCCACTAGAGGGAGATTCAACCCGTCATAAAAACTGATCACTCCCGAGGCAGGTGTGATAAATGACTGTAAAAAGGGCTGCCTGGAAGCACAGGACAAGACCGTAAGAATTGGAAGACTGCAGTCAAGTGGGATGAATCTCATGCTAAATTGTTAAATAGCTAAATAAACATCTTTCAGACTATCTTCATTCATGTAACAAATGAATTTTAACTCTGGCCTGGAAGAACATGTTCCAAAGATGAGCAGTTTAGCTTCTGTGATCCATTTAGACCTTGGTCTCTTCACTGGGAGTGATGACAGGACTAGACATTGGAATGACATTTTTATGTGACAACTTTTTCACTTAAAATGCAGTGAGCTATCACTTCCTTGTGACAGTTCAGATAGGCAATCAAACAGTGTATAGATGTTCTTACAGTTTCAAATTATTTTAATTTTTTACAAAAAAATCCTATTTTTTTTCTATTTTTTATCACCTATTCTAAAGGAAATGTCTGGATGTTCAAAACTCAGTCACTGTGATTTGAGCAGGATATACACCTTTGACCTTGAATTTTAAAATACACTACATAACACAACTCCCTGCCATCTAGTTCCTATCATACCTTCATCATTTGTCATAGAAAATTCTTTGATTGTCTTAACATAGATACTTTCATATGCTGGAGCTGAAAGAGCCAGTTCCTCAACTGGTACAAGACAGACTAGTTCTATTAACATAAATTGAAGCTGACTGATTCATACCAGCTGACAAAAGAGTCCAGTATCTAATAAAAATCGGAAAGGCCCTTACATTTTACCTGACACTTACAGAGGTTTTAATCAAATTCTACATTTGCTTGTTTGATTTTTGGCATAAGAGAAATCTTTTCTTAGTATTTATTGTGCCTCAGGATTAAAAAATGTGGCAAAGCTTTACAGTTCCTGAGTAAGGTAACTATGTGATAAATAAAAACAAAAAAGAGATGTGACTAATAGCCAAATCAAACTGTCAGTTGACATACATCTGAAAGCAGTGACATCTTACTATATAGAGGGCTCACATATTCACTCCCTCCTCAGTAAAAGAGTTTTCACGACATGGAGATAACTACACATGGAAATAGAAATATTTACCCAGATTAAAATGAATGCTAGCTCTTTTAAAAAATTAATAAACATTTTTAAGACATTATTATCTGAATTTCCTGGTGCAATCACAGGAAACACTGAAAAATAAGATCCTGATTCTTTCAACTTTCACTACGTGATTAGTGATCTCCATAGACTTCTATCTAGGCTAACACTGCGATGAAAGTTGGAGATACAGTTTTGAATACAAAGACATTACCTCTGGCTAAGGATGTCCCAGAGCCATAAATCACTAAGGAAGTATGAGAGGATATTTTGAAAAACCATAATGATATATCAGCTTTGTTCCTGGATTCATCCCTAGGCATTTGTTATAGGCTACATGTTAATCAGGACAGTGGGCTAGGTGGACCTTGGTCTGATCCAGTAAAGTTACGATCGTGCTCTTCTGTTCAGCTACAGACAACTGAACAACACGTGACCTCATAGGCTGTAAACAAATTCAAACCTCAAAAATACTATTGAAATAGGAATGTAAATTGATTGAAAACTTTTACTTGAAGTCATTTCTATAAATTTTCCATAAGCATTAGCCAAATAGTTCATAGTGTTTCATTTTAAATTCTCTGATTTTTCAATGAAATTTTCAAAGAAATCCAAAGAAATGAAAGACAAGAAAAAAAAGAAATAGTGCATTTAGCAACACTAATAAATTTTTAGAATCGTAGAATCATAGAATCGTTTAGGTTGGAAAAGACCTTTAAGATCATCAAGTCCAACCGTTAACCTAGCACTGCCAAGTCCACCAGACAGCCAAGTCCACCAGACAGCTTTTTTTTTTTTTAATTTTCCAATGGAATAGAAAAATAACAAATTTTCACACTGAATATTTTGAAAAGATATTTCAAATTCTGAAGAACTAGCCATTTTCATGAGTGAAAGAAGCACTTACAGATTAGTCGAAGGAGAATCAGAAATATCCCTTTTCCCACACGATCTTGGCATTTGCACAACAGCTGGCAATATTGGCAATTTCAATCTGCAGAGTGACTGGATCTTTGAGAGTCCTGAGAGTCTCATAAATCTTCTTAGACAATAGGGAAACATTAGTTTTGTGCCCTTGCTGTCTACCCAACATAATATTAGGGATGTATCAAAGTATGACGTCTAAACTCTAGAAACCACGCTCAGTAATTTGTGCAAATGTACAAATGCAAACAATAGAAAAGAGGGAATCCCATGAGGCAGGGTAAAGGTTATTTAAAGGAATGGTATCTAATTCATATATACTACAATTTCTTTTATAGCCAAACTGTAAATAACTTTTCGTTGTAATATGTCATGAGGCACAAGAACATATGCTGTGCTGAATTCCAAACATATGACCTCTGCTGCATTCCTTTCATCTACTCATTATATAATTCTGTCAGCAAGAACAATCAAGTTCGATGTGCATAAGTGTTCACAGGATTGAGCTTAGATACTCTGAAAGTTCATTCCCTTAATATTGGTTCAATTATTTTGCATGGGAAAGTAGTCAATCTCATAGAAAGGTAAATATCAGGATATCTTTTTTTTTTTTTTTTTGGTAAAATTACTATAATAGTTCAATTATTTAATTTTAACCATTATTTTCTCCACAAAAAAATGATCAGCAATACCAAAGTTTCTTAGTTAATTTCCATAGTAATTCAGGATACGCATTTGTTGGCTGAGCCGACAGAAATGGGAGGTTAATTCCTGTAGCTTTCCAGCAGTCAACAGAAGTTGATCAATACATATCTGAAGAAGAGCTGTTTTTTAAGATCAAACCTTTCCACAGCTCCCTTCTTTCACACCAGTAACAAACATAACTCACAGAAGTAATCTTAATTAACTCAAGTTGAGCATGAAAAGACAACATTTAAAGATAATTCAAATTCAATGCCCTGCTGTATTTTCTAACACTTCTGAAGCATGAAAGACAACTTTTAACCTGAACAACTAACACTTAGCTAAAGCATTTCTGATGGTGAAAGTTTACCTGACCAAATAAAACCAATGTAGATGTCTACATCTCAGTTAGTTATTCCAGGCTCCTGTTATAGTCAACAGAAAGAAGCAGGCGCTTCATTCTTTTCCAAACAGTGTCTGAAACAGGTCAGGCAAACAGTGACCTCAGAATGCCTATTTCTCTCCATTTCACTATGTAGCATAAGAAAGTATAGTTCTGAGGCAGCACCTCGAATACTGTGTTTAGTTTTGGGCCCCTCACTACAAGAAAGACATTGAGGTGCTGGAGCGTGTCCAGAGAAGGGCAACAAGGCTGGTGAGGGGTCTGGAGAACAAGTCTGCTGAGGAGGCAGCTGAGGGAACTGGGGTTGTTTAGCCTGGAGAAAAGGAGGCT